>NW_027196822.1:0-35000 GCF_038502225.1 Cherax quadricarinatus
AACACCTTATCTATTTCACGCAGTATTTTGTATGTCTTCCAGTGTCGTCAGGCCGATTTCCCTCAACCCTTCTTCGTAGGACATTCCCCAGAGCTTGGGAACTAACCTTGTTGGAAACCTTTGCGCTTTCACTAATTTCTCGACGCGCTTGACCCGGTGTGGGTTCCAAACTGGTGTTGCATACTCCAGTATGGGCCTGACGTACACTGTGTACAGTGTCTTGAACGATTCCTTACTAAGTTATCGGAACGCTATTCTCAGGTTTGCCAGGCGCCCGTATGCTGCAGCAGTTATCTGGTTGATGTGTGCTTCCGGAGACGTGCTCGGTGTTATACTCACCCGAAGATCTTTCTCCTTGAGCGAGGTTTGCAGTCATTGTCCACCTAGCCTATACTCTGTCTGTGGTCTTCTTTGCCCTTCCCCAAAATCATGACTTTGCATTTGGCTGGGTTGAATTCGAGAAGCCAGTTGCTGGACCACGTGTCCAGCCTGTCCAGGTCTCTTTGCAGTCCTGCCTGATCCTCATCTGATTTAATCCTCCTCATTAACTTCACATCATCTGCGAACAGGGACACTTCAGAGTCTATCCCTTCCATCATGTCATTCACATATACCAAAATGTACATTTTTCCACTATAATCTACCTTGTCTATTAGTACTATCGTTGTAGAGGTCTGAGCAAGAGCGCTGGCCCTTGGACTGACTGTGTTAGTTACCATTTTGTCCTAGGCACATGTCGATTAGACACTAGGCCTGTTTTATGTATTTGTATGTGAATGTGTGTGTGTGTGTGTGTGTGTGTGTGTGTGTGTGTGTGTGTGTGTACTCACCTAGCTGTACTCACCTAGTTGAGGTTGCAGGGGTCGAGTCCGAGCTCCTGGCCCCGCCTCTTTATTGGTCGCTACTAGGTCACTCTCCCTGAACCGTGAGCTTTATCATACCTCTGCTTAAAGCTATGTATGTATCCTGCCTCCACTACATCGCTTCCCAAACTATTCTACTTGTGTGTGTGTGTGTGTGTGTGTGTGTGTGTGTGTGTGTGTGTGTGTGTGTGTGTGTGTGTGTGTGTGTGTGTGTGTGTGTGTGTGTGTTTACTCACCAAGTTGTACTCACCTAGTTGTGGTTGCAGGGGGTCGATTCATAGCTCCTGGCTCCTTGTGTGTGTGTGTGCATGTGTGGACACGGAAGGACAAAAGGAAAAGGTAGGGATAGGGTAGAGGAAGAGAGAGAGAGACAGACAGACAGACAGACAGACAGACAGACAGACAGAGACAGAGACAGAGACAGACGACGACGACGGGGGAATACGGGAAAAGGCGGGGGGGAGAACGTGGATGAGAGGGAAGAGTGAAGACGGGGATGGGGAAGGGGAGGTGAGGTGGAGGGGTATTGGAGGGGTAGGAGAGAGATGGGGAGGGGGTGGGGAGGGCTAGGGGAGGAGGAGAGGTAGTACAAGTTTACACATTCAACTAAAAGTTAAATAACATTACATCGTTCCCTGAGAGACTTACCTGTTGCCCTGAGCAGCGTAGAGGGAGGGAGGGAGGGAGGGAGGGAGGGAGGGAGGGAGGGAGGGTAGGATGGAGGGAGGGAGAGAGGGAGGGAACGGAGGGAAGGAAGGAGAGAGTAGGAGTTATTCCTCACTATACTGTATGACTCACGTTTATAGTAGTCTTTAGCAACTCCAAGGTTGAGGGAGTGATTACCTCGTCTTTCGTATATAGTTCTACTGTCCTCTCGTTATGTCTTTGAATTTGTACTGATAAAGCCTCTGGATGGCTAAACATCTGCAATAAAGATACCCACATGTTGCACATGTGTCTAATTCTTCATCGCTGTCGTCTTCAGCGTGGAGGTGGGCAGCGTGCAGTCACCTTCACCAGGTGGCTGCCTTCCAGATACCAGAGATGAGCTGCCATCTCCTCGCGGCTCCAACCAGTGGGTAGTGGTGGCAGTTGCTGACGCAGGTCCAAGATGGCGGGGGTCTCAGTCTCACGTTCGCTGTGTGCACGCGACTCCTCACGTGGTTTCACTATGTACTTCATGAAGGAGTATCCTAGGCGCATGCCCCATCTCCGGGCATCCCTTCTACCTTTCCGCCCCGCTCCGCACAAGGCTAGTTGGAAGTAGCAAGGGTGCTGCCGATTGTAAGTCGCAGGTGCGGCAGTTAGCCACAGTCAGAGTTGCGTCTCTAGTGACTGTGTCCTGGCGATCTTGATGGCATGAGTCTCCCCAGACGTAAAAAAACTTGGCTTCACTGGAGCCACTCTCGACTTTAAGCCTTAGGCGAGCGCCGGGGTGACCCAGGAGGTCTGCTCTTTCTTTGCTGTTTTGCCAAGAATATACCTGTTGGCGTGTATATGTATAATGTTTGCCAGGAAACAATATACCTGCTGGCTGCCTTTTTCTGCCTTTTATTAAGCAGAAACATCAACTCTGATTCGGTAAATAGCTGCCCCCAGGTAGCTAATCACAGTGTTTTTTTTTCGTCAGACGTCAGGTGCTCAACAAACCTCTAGAGAATCTCCTGAGCCATTCGGGCACTCGGGCTGCTGCCTGAGTGAAAGACTCACCCAGCCCTTGTCATAGTACTGCCCCCTACCATAGGTTTGTAAGCGGTACATCACGTGTACACACTCCGACACTCCTTCGGGAGCCACTGCCGGGTCACAACATGGAGAAGACCTGGGTCAGCACATGAATGAACATGAATCACAGTGGTGCAGATTTCTCGAGATCGCCGAAAACAACCAATCAATGGCCTATATCTTCCAGCAGCTGCTTGCATGTCTCCTATAGGTTGAACACAGATTACTCAAGCCGCCAATCATACTCCTGTTCTTCAGTGCCTTCCCTTAGGGAAGCCTGACCCTTAAATTGGCTAAATGAGCAATTCCCAAATAGCCAATCACAACCTCACTCTCAGCAGTCGCTCGGGTGAGACTCCGACTCTCCCATACGCTAAATAACGCCTGTATAAGCGTCCATTCCCTGTCATGCACCTCAGCAGTCGTTCACACAAGAGCCTGCTCTCCCATTGGCTGACAGATTGCTGCAAAGGCAGCCAATAACCTCCACGTATTAGAGCCCAGCGTTCTTGTTGGCTGAAGAAGGCTTGTCCCAGAAGCCAATCGTCGCCGTCTTCGTAACAACGCACTCAACACAATGTCATATCGACACCATGCCTATCCCTTCTAGGGTAGGGTAGGTGCCTGAGCCCGAGCCTTTAGCTCATAAGACTGTCATTCCCATTTACCCCCTTGGGGCGGGGATGGCAGACCAGAGAGGCCTAGCTTGTGGCTAGGCCTGGGGACAGTTGGTCCCAAAGATGAGGAGGTACTTGTGCCTCCTCCCATGGGAGACTTAGGTCTCAGACACTTCCTAAAGAGGAAGCCAAGGCCGGGCCACCACTTGGAAAAAGCCCGGGCCGGGAGAATACCGGCGAATCTTTAATAATAATAATAATCAACACAATGTTACATAGTATGATACTGAGTATCATATTCAGAATGATACACAGTACCATGTACAACATTTGGGTAACTTTATTCTGGAAACGATTCGTTAGCCAGTGGCTTCTTTAGTCCAATACAGACAACGGTGGAAGATGAGGAACTGAGGAAATCAGTCGCTCAGCCTGGAGTCAATGTGTTCAGTCCATCAATCTTTGATGGACTGAACACATCGACTCCAGGCTGAGGGATTGATTTCTTCAACTTCCATTGTCTCAGCATTAGACTGAAAAAGCCATTGGCTGGCGAACGTTTCTGGAAATTTCAACTCATTCACGAGAAAAAATCCTTGCTACTTGTACTCGAGTGAATCAGTCACGGATTTTGAAGGAACTGGTCACTTTGAAGGAACTGGTTGCTTTGAAGGAACTGGTCGGTTTGAAGGAACTGGTCGGTTTGAAGGAACTGGTCGCTTTGAAGGAACTGGTCGCTTTGAAGGAACTGGTCGCTATGAAGGAACTGGTGGCTTTGAAGGAACTGGTCGCTTTGAAGGAACTGGTCGCTTTGAAGGAACTGGTCGCTTTGAAGGAACTGGTCGCTTTGAAGGAACTGGTCGCTCTGAAGGAACTGGTCACTTTGAAGGAACTGGTCGCTTTGAAGGAACTGGTCGCTTTGAAGGAACTGGTCACTTTGAAGGAACTGGTCGCTTTGAAGGAACTGGTCGCTTTGAAGGAACTGGTCACTTTGAAGAAACTGGTCACTTTGAAGGAACTGGTCACTTTGAAGGAACTGGTCGCTTTGAAGGAACTGGTCGCTTTGAAAGAACTCGTTTTGAAGGAACTGGTCGCTTTGAAGGAACTGGTCGCTTTGAAGGAACTGGTCACTTTGAAGGAACTTGTCGATTTGAAGGAATTGGTCGCTTTGAAGGAACTGGTCGCTTTGAATGAATTGGTCACTTTGAAGGAACTGGTCGCTTTGAAGGAACTGGTCGCTTTGAAGGAACTGGTCGCTCTGAAGGAACTGGTCACTTTGAAGGAACTGGTCGCTTTGAAGGAACTGGTCGCTTTGAAGGAACTGGTCACTTTGAAGGAACTGGTCGCTTTGAAGGAACTGGTCGCTTTGAAGGAACTGGTCACTTTGAAGGAACTGGTCACTTTGAAGGAACTGGTCACTTTGAAGGAACTGGTCGCTTTGAAGGAACTGGTCGCTTTGAATGAATTGGTCACTTTGAAGGAACTGGTCGCTTTGAAGGAACTGGTCACTTTGAAGAAACTGGTCACTTTGAAGGAACTGGTCGTTTTGAAGGAACTGGTCGCTCTGAAGGAACCGGTCACTTTGAAGGAACTGGTCGCTTTGAAGAAACTGGTCATTTTGAAGGAACCGGTCGCTTTGAAGGAACTTGTCGATTATTAGGAACTGGTCGCTTTGAAGGAACTTGTCACTTTGAAGGAACTGTTGCTTTGAAGGAACTGGTCACTTTGAAGGAACTGGTCGCTTTAAAGGAACTTGTCGATTTGAAGGAACTGGTCGCTTTGAAGGAACTGATCGCTTTGAAGGAACTTGTCACTTTGAAGGAACTGTCACTTTGAAGGAACTGTCGCTATGAAGGAACTGGTCGCTTTGAAGGAACTCTTCGTTTTGAAGGAACTGGTCACTTTGAAGGAACTGGTTGCTTTGAAGGAACTGGTCGGTTTGAAGGAACTGGTCGGTTTGAAGGAACTGGTCGCTTTGAAGGAACTGGTCGCTTTGAAGGAACTGGTCGCTATGAAAGAACTGGTGGCTTTGAAGGAACTGGTCGCTTTGAAGGAACTGGTCGCTTTGAAGGAACTGGTCACTTTGAAGGAACTGCTCGCTTTGAAGGAACTGGTCGCTTTGAAGGAACTGGTCGCTCTGAAGGAACTGGTCACTTTGAAGGAACTGGTCGCTTTGAAGGAACTGGTCGCTTTGAAGGAACTGGTCACTTTGAAGGAACTGGTCGCTTTGAAGGAACTGGTCGCTTTGAAGGAACTGGTCACTTTGAAGGAACTGGTCACTTTGAAGGAACTGGTCACTTTGAAGGAACTGGTCGCTTTGAAGGAACTGGTCGCTTTGAAAGAACTGCTCGCTTTGAAGGAACTGGTCGCTTTGAAGGAACTGGTCGGTTTGAAGGAACTGATCACTTTGAAGGAACTTGTCTCTTTGAAGGAATTGGTCGCTTTGAAGGAACTGGTCGCTTTGAATGAATTGGTCACTTTGAAGGAACTGGTCGCTTTGAAGGAACTGGTCGCTTTGAAGGAACTGGTCGCTCTGAAGGAACTGATCACTTTGAAGGAACTGGTCGCTTTGAAGGAACTGGTCGCTTTGAAAGAACTGGTCACTTTGAAGGAACTGGTCGCTTTGAAGGAACTGGTCGCTTTGAAGGAACTGGTTTTGAAGGAACTGGTCACTTTGAAACTGGTCACTTTGAAGGAACTGTTCACTTTGAAGGAACTGGTCACCGGTCGCTTTGAAAGAACTGCTCGCTTTGAAGGAACTGGTCGCTTTGAAGGAACTGGTCGGTTTGAAGGAACTGGTCACTTTGAAGGAACTTGTCGATTTGAAGGAATTGGTCGCTTTGAAGGAACTGGTCGCTTTGAATGAATTGGTCACTTTGAAGGAACTGGTCGCTTTGAAGGAACTGGTCGCTTTGAAGGAACTGGTCGCTCTGAAGGAACTGATCACTTTGAAGGAACTGGTCGCTTTGAAGGAACTGGTCGCTTTGAAGGAACTGGTCACTTTGAAGGAACTGGTCGCTTTGAAGGAACTGGTCGCTTTGAAGGAACTGGTCACTTTGAAGGAACTGGTCACTTTGAAGGAACTGGTCACTTTGAAGGAACTGGTCGTTTTGAAGGAACTGGTCACTTTGAAGAAACTGGTCACTTTGAAGGAACTGGTCGTTTTGAAGGAACTGGTCGCTTTGAAGGAACCGGTCACTTTGAAGGAACTGGTCGCTTTGAAGAAACTGGTCACTTTGAAGGAACTGGTCACTTTGAAGGAACTTATCGATTATTAGGAACTGGTCGCTTTGAAGGAACTTGTCACTTTGAAGGAACTGTCGCTTTGAAGGAACTGGTCACTTTGAAGGAACTGGTCGCTTTAAAGGAACTTGTCGATTTGAAGGAACTGGTCGCTTTGAAGGAACTGATCGCTTTGAAGGAACTTGTCACTTTGAAGGAACTGTCACTTTGAAGGAACTGTCGCTATGAAGGAACTGGTCGCTTTGAATGAATTGGTCACCTTGAATGAACTGGTCGCTTTGAAGGAACTGGTCACTTTGAAGAAACTGGTCACTTTGAATGAATTGGTCACTTTGAATGAGCTGGTCGCTTTGAAGGAACTGGTCACTTTGAAGAAACCGGTCACTTTGAAGGAACTGGTCGTTTTGAAGGAACCGGTCACTTTGAAGGAACTGGTCGCTTTGAAGGAACCGGTCACTTTGAAGGAACTGGTCACTTTGAAGGAACTGGTCACTTTGAAGGAACTGGTCGCTTTGAATGAACTGGTCACTTTGAAGGAACTGGTCACTTTAAAGGAACTTGTCGATTTGAAGGAACTGGTCACTTTGAAGGAACTGGTCGCTTTGAAGGCACTGGTCGCTTTGAAGGAACTTTTTGCTTTGAAGGCACTGGTCGCTTTGAAGGAACTTTTTGCTTTGAAGGAACTGGTGTGTGAGGGAAAAGTTCAATAGATAGGAGTAGCGATATAGTAACAATAGTTTTATTGCCGGCTACTTGTTAAGGTAGGGTCAGTCTAGCTCCCGCTATCCCTTCCCCTCCTTCTCCCCCCCCCCGAAAGGTGACGTGTGGGGCTCCAGTCCAAACAGTAATCACTAGACTCACAGCTCCCAGCACTACTGTAAGTACATGCCTGCCTTGTATTCTAGTGGATTTATTGGTTGAAAGCTTCACTTTTGACCAGTAATAAACTTAGTCCTTTCAGTCTTGCTCTAAGTTGACTGTTGTAATAATCACCAAATCTTTTAGGTATTTTTCTTATCATGGAGAGTGATTTCTTAAGCAGTGGGTAACCTGTCTACCTTTCCAGCTTGGATGACAGAGAGGGTCACCTGCCAATCAACGAGTAGAATTGAAGGAGACGGACTAACGTTTTGAGATGTCCCGAATTTTGATCCACTTACCTGTTTGTGTATGCAAGTAGCAGGATATAACCCCTCATCATTGCAGTGGAGAAAACCTGCTTTCCTGTCATCTGGACGGATTATTGAAAGCTAGAAAATCTGTGAAGAACGAGCCGGTGGGTTGTCATCAACACCTGCGACCCCCCCTCCCCCATCATCAGCAACACGCAGTGTCACCAACACCAGACACCCACGTTTTATATACATTTATATTAGCGTTGAATTCAGTTATCATTTATATTTTTCATTTCTCATTTTCTTTAATGTAGGATTAATACTTCATATTTAAGTGTTTTATATTTTATATTTTCTAAATAATAAAGTGTTTATGTTTGTCAGTTTTTATTCTTTTTCTATACATTAATTTTCCTGAGGAGGAGCCAGCCTTAGTAATACTGACTGAAGTTGTTACAGGGCTGAGTAAGTCTTCACAAGTAGCGGCCTTGCCAGGATCAACTCTACTGAATCAAGATTCAACTCCATCTCGAATCTACCATTGGAACTTCAACGCCGCATACCACAGACGGTTACCACCAGCCATGAGTAATCATTCTCTATGGTAGGACTACAGTACAGGTATTTAAAAGATTTAGTGATTGTTATAGTCTCAATTTATTTTAAGTCAAGTCAAGGCAGGAATACTAGTTAATTGTGCCATCTATTTTTGTGTGAGCTTGAAACACTTTGGAGGATTAGACTCTAGGGACCCGAGATTTTCCAGTGAGAATTTGTTTCATTGAGCTCTTTATTATATCAAGGGAACTGTCATAGGCCACTCTTGATTTGTTGGTGAGAAGATTGGATGGTCAAGTAACCCCATTCTACTTACTGTTTACTCGGAGCCTGCATAGAACCCTTCGTTTTAATTAATACATATTGTTTAATTGAAGTAGGGATCGAGCCCTCTGGTTTATTTACAGTTTGAGCGGAGCAGGAATTGAACCCTTCGTTTTCTTTAATACCCGTTTCATTTCCCCTGACAGTTTAAGTTATTCTTGCAAGTATGGAGGAATACCAGTTTTGGATGAACGCTGGAATTAAGTTAGGAATAACAGGGAAAAATTTGGAATCTTTCATTAGTGCTAAGATCCAGGAAAGACTTGAAAGAGAGAGAATTGAGAGAGAAATCCAAGAAAGACAGTTAGAAAGAGAAAGAGAAGACAAAAAGGAGCGTGATAGACTTGATCGTGAAGAAAGAGCTAGAGAACGTGAGGAACAAGCTAAAATACGTGAGGAACAAGCTTAGATACGTGAGGAACAGGTTAAATTAAGAGAACTTGAGGAAAGAGCAAAGGATAGAGAAGTTGAGGAAAAAGCTAGAGAACTTGAGTTAATAGAGAGAGAAAAGGATCGCGAGCTCGAAAAATCTCTCCTTGAATTAGAGAATAAAAAGTTAACTTTGACACAACAACAATTAGAGGAAGGAGTAATGGAACAACGTGCAGCTAGTGCACATATTCCAACACCTAATTTACCTCCCTTCACAGAGGGGGAAGACATAACTTCATACATTATCAGGTTTGAAAATACCGCTACCCTCTGTGAATGGCCTGCTGACACCTGAGCTACCAGGTTAGGAATGTTATTTTCTGGTACAGCTTTGAATATCTATGCAACTTTGCTGCAGGATATTATATGTAATTATAACCTACTGAAGAAGGCAATCCTTAAAGCATATCAAAAAACCACTAATTCTTACAGGAAAGATTTCAGGTATGCTACCTTACAGCTTGGCCAGAACTTTCAGCAGCTACAGGTAACACTCTTTCGTTTGTTAGACTTTTGGATAGAGAGTTCAGGAATTGATCACAGTTATGAATCTCTTAGAGACTTCATGGTTGCTGACCAGTTCCTGACAGCTCTTCCTCACCAGATACGAACATTCATTAGAGAACGTAACCTGATTAAAGCTGAGGAAGTTACTGAGGCTGCTGACCTGTATGCTGAGGCTCACAATTCCTATAAAGACCTAAAGGGATCGAACCCTAAGGGCAAGGGTTCATCAGACCTTAAGAAATCAAAGCCTCTAGTGGAAAGTAAAATGACTTCTTTTATTCCTGTTTGTCATTTGTGTGGTGTTAAGGAACATAAACGTCCAGATTGTCCTTCTAAGAAGGTCCAAAAAGTTGGAAGATGTTTTAAAGACTGTAATGACCAAGCACCCTTCTGTTCAGGAACAGTTAATGGACTTAATGTATCTACCATTTTACGAGACACTGGATGCACATGTATAGTCATTTCTGATAAGCTGTTCCCTAACCTTAAAGAAACTCATTCCTCTGTTATACTTTCAGACTACTTGGGCCGTACGGACACTTTTCCTACCATCCGTTGTTACATTAGGTCTAAATGGTTCACAGGTTGGTCTGAAGCCGCACTAGCTCCCATCACTTCTTGCTCCGTACTAATAGGTAATGTAAAAGGTGCCATTCTTCCTTCTGAGGTTGACCTTTCATCACCAAAGATGGACATAAGTGTTTCAGATCCTCTTCCTGTAGTTTCAGAGAAGTCCCTCGAAAGTTCAGGTGAGACAATGTCTCGTGAGATTCATGTGGGATTAAAAACCATTGATGCTACTCTCGAAAGCGAGGTAGTAGGATCACCGGTTCACTTGTTAGATGAAAGTAAAGATATCACCTCCGATACCATAAATGTCTTGACTAGGGCTCAGACCAAAGCCCAGGCTTCTCCTACTGTCCATCCTTTGATTTTCCCTGACTTTAAGCCTTTAGATATATCGAAGGACTCCTTTGTCAATTTCCAACGTAATTGCCCTTCTCTTCAGAATTGCCATAATGCCGCTAAACAAAATCAAGTTATCCAAAGGAAAAACTTTTCATATAAATTTGAATATATAAAAGGTATCTTGTACAAGTTGTTGCGACTTAATCTTCACCGTAACAATAGGGGCACAAATAACTCCATTTTTTTTGTTAGTTTTATTTTATTACCAATCATTTAGTTTCATTGGTATTTGGTTAGTGAATTAAAATAACCACAAGCAATTATAAATGAAATACTATACAGCAAGAAACCCAATCTTACGTTCAAATTCTCATTAACAGAGTATGATATAATAATTAATAATCTACTAATCTCACCATTTAACTCTTTTAGAAAGGTCTGGGGTAACGAAACAGTTATCTTTCATAAGTGACATGAATTACCAGACTTCAGGAAACTAATGGCAAAGGCAAGACAATAGACTTGGTATAAAGTTTTAGTTTAAGCTAGGAGCTTTGTGTTGAAGACCCGTACCGAGTCAGAGCTAGGAGCTGACTGACTCACTCAACTACTTCATAGTATGACTTCAGCTCTGCCAGAAGGCGACGCGTGGCGTCAATTCTAGAACCACCAATTGGTCACTACAGTAGTGGTTACACATTCGTAATACCTAACCTAATAATAATATAATATAATATTATAGTTATAATAATCATGGGGAAAGATATAATATAATACAATATAATACAAAGAGAGTACTTTTGATGATTCATACTGTACCCGATAATAATATATAGTCGAACCTGCTTTATCTAGCTAGTAATAAAGTGGTTCGCGATATATTATTACAGAACTTATTTTAACCAGGCCTTTTATTTTTGTATATAATGGAGTGAAGTAGGGGCGCGTAACACAAGTCAGTATTCAAATTAAATTCAGATGAGATAGACTATTCCATCTTAGTTGTTCCAAGTCAATGCAGAGAGACTTCTTAAAATGGCTCATGACCTGCCAGTGGCCGGACATTTCTCGCATCGTAAAACCTTAAATAAAATTAGGGAAACCTATTTTTGGCCAAAAATGTCCTCAGATGTCACTACCTATTGTAGATCGTGTAAAGTTTGCCAACTGTCATCCTCCCGAGGTACCAGGCGAGTACCTATGCTCAAATTGCCTATCTTTACGGTACCGTTTGAAAGAGTAGCTATTGACATCGTTGGTCCTTTATCTCCACTTTCATCTGGGGGACATAGATATATATTAACATTAGTTGATTATGCTTCGAGTTTCCCTGAAGCCGTTCCCTTAAAGACCATAACTACTACAGAGGTGGCTGAAGCCCTTTTGTCCATCTTCTCCAGAGTGGGCATCCCTAGAGAAATTTTGTCTGACCGTGGGACACAATTCACATCTGACTTAATGCAACATCTATACCAACTTCTGGGAGTGAAGCCTCTCTTCACAACACCCTATCATCCCAGCTGTAATGGGAGGATTGAACGCCAGCATTCGATTCTCAAGTCCATTTTAAGGAAATTTTGCTCCCTTAAACCTAAGGAGTGGCATCGTTACCTACCCTGTGCTTTGTTTGCCATGAGGGAAGTTCCCAGTGACTCTTTGGGGTTTTCACCTTTTGAACTTCTCTATGGTAGACAGGCCAGAGGCCCATTGTCCATCCTTCATGACTTATGGACTAATGAGGAGGTGAGTGCTGAGGTTCAGTCTTCTTACCAGTTTCTCCTTGACCTTAGATCCAAACTTGAGGAGACCTCTGACATAGTTTCGAAAAACCTAAGCTTGTCAATGGACCAGTACAAAACCTATTTTGATTCCAAAAGTCAGAGGAGAAGTTTTAAAGTAGGAGATGAAGTTCTTGTACTTTTGCCTATCAAGTCAAATAAATTATTAGGAGCATGGAAAGGTCCATATAAAGTATTAAAAATTTGTGGGAAAGTTGACTACCTCATAGAAGTCACGGGGGAAACCTAAGCTTTATCATATCAACATCCTTAAGAAATATTACCGAAGAAATTCGGTTAACTGCCTTAATAACTTTGACTTAGTTTTTCCACACGAACTTGATAAAACAACTGAAGAATGTAAAGTGTGCGTAATTGACACCTCTAACTTAGACTATGATGAAGAACTACATGACTTGGTGACTCTTGACCACTCGGGCGCAACCAACATTAATATTAATGAATCTTTGGCTGACCATAAGAGACATGAACTACTGCAATGTGTGAGTAACTTTTCAGACGTCTTTACTGATATTCCAGGTGTTACCTCCACGGTAGTCCATAAGATTGACTTAGTGACAGACAATCCTATCAAACGAAAATTGTACCCAGTTCCAGTTCACCTTAGGGATGCATTTGACCGAGAGGTAGACAAATTATTAAAACTAAAGATCATTGAACCTTCAGTATCTGCATATTGCTCACCAGTAGTCATGGTTAAGAAGGAGGATAATTCATATAGACTTGCTATTGACTTCAGAGGCCTTAATGCTATAACTCGGTGGGATGCTGAGCCTATGCCCTTAATAGATAGCGATCTACACAAATTTTATGACGCTTCCTTCTTTTCAGAGATTGATATTGCGCAGGCATATCATCAAGTAATGTTAGATCCTTCTTCTAAGCAGTACACCGCTTTTCCTACACACCAAGGACTGATGCAATATAGAACTATGCCCTTCGGTTTGGTAACTGCCTGTGCTACCTACGTGAGACTGATGAGAAAGGTCTTGGGTAATATGCCAAATGTTTCAGTTTATTTTGATAACATTTACGTAATGACATCCACGTGGGGCGAACATATCCAAACATTAACATCAGCTTTGCGTAGGTTACGCTCACATGGCCTCACTGCCAAGCCAAAGAAATGCTTCCTTGGGTATAACAAGATTAGATATCTTGGACTGATACTTTCTAATAACTCTCTGCAGCCTCTCCCCAGTAAGATCAAAGCTTTATTAGAATTTAAATTCCCCAAAACCAAGAAACTCATGCGTAGCTTTCTTGGTTCTGTAAATTTTTATGCACGGTTTATCCCGAGCCTTACTGATCTTACAGGCATCTTATCCGACTTCCTTAAAACGTCTGTGAAGGAACCTCTTGAACTTTCTGACGTAGCTCGGGAAAAGTTCAATGAGATTAAAAGTATCTTTTCGAAAGGCCCTATACTTAAGATTCCAGATATTAATAAAACATTTTATTTACTTAAATTTTATTTGCTGGGAAAAGAATTCATTTTAGAAACGGACCACAAACCTTTGATATACCTAGAAACTTTTAAAGGAACCAACAGTCGCCTCTTGAGGTGGACATTGGCATTCCAGGCTTTTAAGTTCCATATTGTGTATATCAATGGTTCATCCAATTATTTCTCTGACTGGTTAAGTCGTGACAGTCAGTAGAAGGTTTGTTGCCTTACGCAACTTCCACATGTTAGAACTTTTTCCTCGCCTATTCTTCTTATACTCCTTGACTATAAGTCTTGGTATGGGGGAGTGTGAGGGAAAAGTTCAATAGATAGGAGTAGCGATATAGTAACAATAGTTTCATTGCCGGCTACTTGTTAAGGTAGGGTAAGTCCAGCTCCCGCTATTCTCGCCTTTTTTTTCCCCCCCACCCCAAAAGTGATAGTTTGATTGCCGGCTGCTTGTTAAGGTAGGGTCAGTCTAGCTCCCGCTATCCCTTCCCCTCCTTCTTCCCCCCCCCCCCGAAAGGTGACGTGTGGGGCTCTGGTCCAAACAGTAATCACTAGACTCACAGCTCCCAGCACTACTGTAAGTACATGCCTGCCTTGTATTCTAGTGGATTTATTGGTTGAAAGCTTCACTTTTGACCAGTAATAAACTTAGTCCTTTTAGTCTTGCTCTAAGTTGACTGTTGTAATAATCACCACATCTTTTAGGTATTGTACTTATCATGGAGAGTGATTTCTTAAGCAGTGGGTAACCTGTCTATCTTTCCAGCTTGGATGACAGAGAGGGTCACCTGCCAATCAACGAGTAGAATTGAAGGAGACGGACTAACGTTCTGAGATGTCCCGAATTTTGATCCACTTACCTGTTTGTGTATGCAAGTAACAGGATATAACCCCTCATCATTGCAGTGGAGAAAACCTGCTTTCCTGTCATCTGGAAGGATTATTGAAAGCTAGAAAATCTGTGAAGAACGAGCCGGTGGGCTGTCATAAACACCTGCGACCCCCCCTCCCCCATCATCAGCAACACGCAGTGTCACCAACACCAGACGCCCACGTTTTATATACATTTATATTAGCGTTGAATTCAGTTATCATTTATATTTCTCATTTTTCATTTTCTTTAATGTAGGATTAATACTTCATATTTAAGTGTTTTATATTTTATATTTTCTAAGTAATAAAGTGTTTATGTTTGTCAGTTTTTATTCTTTTTCTATACATTAATTTTCCTGAGGAGGAGCCAGCCTTAGTAATACTGACTGAGGTTGTTACAGGGCTGAGTAAGCCTTCACATGGTGACTTTGAAGGAACTGGTCGCTTTGAAGGAACTGGTCGCTTTGAAGGAACTGGTCGCTTTGAAAGAACTGGTCGCTTTGAAAGAACTGGTCGCTTTGAAGGAACTGGTCGCTTTGAAGGAACTGGTCGCTTTGAAGGAACTGGTCGCTTTGAAGGAACTGGTCGCTTTGAAGGAACTGGTCGCTTTGAAGGAACTGGTCGCTTTGAAGGAACTGGTCGCTTTGAAAGAACTGGTCGCTTTGAAAGAACTGGTCGCTTTGAAGGAACTGGTCGCTTTGAAGGAACTGGTCGCTTTGAAGGAACTGGTCGCTTTGAAGGGACTGGTCACTTTGAAGGAACTGGTCGCTTTGAAGGAACTGGTCGCTTTGAAGGAACTGGTCGCTTTGAAGGAACTGGTCGCTTTGAAGGAACTGGTCGCTTTGAAGGAACTGGTCGCTTTGAAGGAACTGGTCGCTTTGAAGGAACTTGTCGCTTTGAAGGAACTGGTCGCTTTGAAGGAACTGGTCGCTTTGAAGGAACTGGTCGTTTTGAAGGAACTGGTCGCTTTGAAAGAACTGGTCGCTTTGAAAGAACTGGTCGCTTTGAAGGAACTGGTCGCTTTGAAGGAACTGGTCGCTTTGAAAGAACTGGTCGCTTTGACAGAACTGGTCGCTTTGAAGGAACTTGTCGCTTTGAAGGAACTGGTCGCTTTGAAGGAACTGGTCGCTTTGAAGGAACTTGTCGCTTTGAAGGAACTGGTCGCTTTGAAGGAACTGGTCGCTTTGAAGGAACTGGTCGCTTTGAAGGGACTGGTCACTTTGAAGGAACTGGTCGCTTTGAAGGAACTGGTCGCTTTGAAGGAACTGGTCGCTTTGAAGGAACTGGTCGCTTTGAAGGAACTGGTCGCTTTGAAGGGACTGGTCACTTTGAAGGAACTTGTCGATTTGAAGGAACTGGTCGCTTTGAAGGAACTGGTCGCTTTGAAGAAACTGGTCGGTTTGAAGGAACTGGTCGCTTTGAAGGAACTGGTCTCTTTGAAGGAACTGGTCCCTTTGAAGGAACTGGTCGCTTTGAAGGAACTTGTCGATTTGAAGGAACTGGTTGCTTTGAAGGAACTGGTCGCTTTGAAGAAACTGGTCGCTTTAAAGGAACTTGTCGATTTGAAGGAACTGGTCGCTTTGAAGGAACTGGTCACTTTGAAGGAACTGGTCGCTTTGAAGGAACTGGTCACTTTGAAGGAACTGGTCGCTTTGAAGGAACTGGTCGCTTTGAAGGAATTGGTCGCTTTAAAGGAACTGGTCGCTTTGAAGGGACTGGTTGCTTTGAAGGAACTGGTCGCTTTGAAGAAACTGGTCACTTTGAAGGAACTGGTTGCTTTGAAGGAACTGGTCGCTTTGAAGAAACTGGTCGCTTTGAAGGGACTGGTCACTTTGAAGGAACTGGTCGATTTGAAGGAACTGGTCGCTTTGAAGGAACTGGTCGCTTTGAAGAAACTGGTCGGTTTGAAGGAACTGGTCGCGTTGAAGGAACTGGTCGCTCTGAAGGAACTGGTCGCTTTGAAGGAACGGGTCGCTTTGAAGGAACTGGTCGCTTTGAAGGAACTGGTCGCTTTGAAGGGACTGGTCACTTTGAAGGAACTGGTCGCTTTGAAGGAACTGGTCGCTTTGAAGGAACTGGTCACTTTGAAGGAACTGGTCGCTTTGAAGGAACTGGTCGCTTTGAAGGAACTGGTCACTTTGAAGGAACTTGTCGATTTGAAGGAACTGGTCGCTTTGAAGGAACTGGTCGCTTTGAAGAAACTGGTCGGTTTGAAGGAACTGGTCGGTTTGAAGGAACTGGTCGCTTTGAAGGAACTGGTCGCTTTGAAGGAACTGGTCGCTTTGAAGGAACTTGTCGCTTTGAAGGAACTGGTTGCTTTGAAGGAACTGGTCGCTTTGAAGGAACTGGTCGCTTTGAAGGAACTTTTCGATTTGAAGGAACTGGTCGATTTGAAGGAACTGGTCACTTTGAAGGAACTGGTCGCTTTGAAGGAACTGGTGACTTTGAAGGAACTGGTCGCTTTGAAAGAACTGGTCGTTTTGAAGGAACTGGTCGCTTTGAAGGAACTGGTAGTTTTGAAGGAACTGGTCGCTTTGAAGGAACTGGTCGGTTTGAAGGAACTGGTCGGTTTGAAGGAACTTTTCGGTTTGAAGGAACTGGTGACTTTGAAGGAACTGGTCGGTTTGAAGGAACTGGTCGGTTTGAAGGAACTGTTCGGTTTGAAGGAACTGGTCGGTTTGAAGGAACTGGTCGGTTTGAAGGAACTAGTCACTTTGAAGGAACTAGTCGCTATGAAGGAACTGGTCGCTATGAAGGAACTGGTCGCTATGAAGGAACTGGTCGCTATGAAGGAACTGGTCGCTATGAAGGAACTGGTCGCTATGAAGGAACTGGTCGGTTTGAAGGAACTAGTCACTTTGAAGGAACTAGTCGCTATGAAGGAACTAGTCGCTATGAAGGAACTGGTCGCTATGAAGGAACTGGTCGCTATGAAGGAACTGGTCGCTATGAAGGAACTGGTCGCTATGAAGGAATTGGTCGCTATGAAGGAACTGGTCGGTTTGAAGGAACTAGTCACTTTGAAGGAACTAGTCGCTATGAAGGAACTGGTCGCTATGAAGGAACTGGTCACTTTGAAGGAACTGGTCGCTATGAAGGAACTGGTCGCTATGAAGGAACTGGTCGCTATGAAGGAACTGGTCGCTATGAAGGAACTGGTCGCTATGAAGGAACTGGTCGCTATGAAGGAACTAGTCACTTTGAAGGAACTGGTCGCTATGAAGGAACTGGTCGCTATGAAGGAACTGGTCGCTATGAAGGAACTGGTCGCTATGAAGGAACTGGTCGCTATGAAGGAACTGGTCGCTATGAAGGAACTGGTCGCTATGAAGGAACTGGTCGCTATGAAGGAACTAGTCACTTTGAAGGAACTGGTCTCTATGAAGGAACTGGTCGCTATGAAGGAACTGGTCGCTATGAAGGAACTAGTCACTTTGAAGGAACTGGTCGCTATGAAGGAACTGGTCGCTATGAAGGAACTGGTCGCTATGAAGGAACTGGTCGCTATGAAGGAACTAGTCACTTTGAAGGAACTGGTCGCTATGAAGGAACTGGTCGCTATGAAATAACTGGTCGCTATGAAGGAACTGGTCGCTATGAAGGAACTGGTCGCTATGAAGGAACTGGTCGCTATGAAGGAACTGGTCGCTATGAAGGAACTGGTCGCTATGAAGGAACTAGTCACTTTGAAGGAACTGGTCTCTATGAAGGAACTGGTCGCTATGAAGGAACTGGTCGCTATGAAGGAACTAGTCACTTTGAAGGAACTGGTCGCTATGAAGGAACTGGTCACTTTGAAGGAACTGGTCGCTATGAAGGAACTGGTCACTTTGAAGGAACTGGTCGCTATGAAGGAACTGGTCACTTTGAAGGAACTGGTCGCTATGAAGGAACTGGTCGCTATGAATGAACTGGTCGCTATGAAGGAACTGGTCGCTATGAAGGAACTGGTCGCTATGAAGGAACTGGTCGCTATGAAGGAACTGGTCGCTATGAAGGAACTGGTCGCTATGAAGGAACTGGTCGCTATGAAGGAACTGGTCGCTATGAAGGAACTGGTCGCTATGAAGGAACTGGTCGCTATGAAGGAACTGGTCGCTATGAAGGAACTGGTCGCTATGAAGGAACTAGTCACTTTGAAGGAACTGGTCGCTATGAAGGAACTGGTCGCTATGAAGGAACTGGTCGCTATGAAGGAACTGGTCGCTATGAAGGAACTGGTCGCTATGAAGGAACTGGTCGCTATGAAGGAACTGGTCGCTATGAAGGAACTGGTCGCTATGAAGGAACTAGTCGCTATGAATGAACTGGTCTCTATGAAGGAACTGGTCGCTATGAAGGAACTGGTCGCTATGAAGGAACTAGTCACTTTGAAGGAACTGGTCGCTATGAAGGAACTGGTCACTTTGAAGGAACTGGTCGCTATGAAGGAACTGGTCACTTTGAAGGAACTGGTCGCTATGAAGGAACTGGTCACTTTGAAGGAACTGGTCGCTATGAAGGAACTGGTCGCTATGAATGAACTGGTCGCTATGAAGGAACTGGTCGCTATGAAGGAACTGGTCGCTATGAAGGAACTGGTCGCTATGAAGGAACTGGTCGCTATGAAGGAACTGGTCGCTATGAAGGAACTGGTCGCTATGAAGGAACTGGTCGCTATGAAGGAACTGGTCGCTATGAAGGAACTGGTCGCTATGAAGGAACTGGTCGCTATGAAGGAACTGGTCGCTATGAAGGAACTAGTCACTTTGAAGGAACTGGTCGCTATGAAGGAACTGGTCGCTATGAAGGAACTGGTCGCTATGAAGGAACTGGTCGCTATGAAGGAACTGGTCGCTATGAAGGAACTAGTCACTTTGAAGGAACTGGTCTCTATGAAGGAACTGGTCGCTATGAAGGAACTGGTCGCTATGAAGGAACTAGTCACTTTGAAGGAACTGGTCGCTATGAAGGAACTGGTCGCTATGAAGGAACTGGTCGCTATGAAGGAACTGGTCGCTATGAAGGAACTAGTCACTTTGAAGGAACTGGTCGCTATGAAGGAACTGGTCGCTATGAAGGAACTGGTCGCTATGAAGGAACTGGTCGCTATGAAGGAACTGGTCGCTATGAAGGAACTGGTCGCTATGAAGGAACTGGTCGCTATGAAGGAACTAGTCACTTTGAAGGAACTGGTCTCTATGAAGGAACTGGTCGCTATGAAGGAACTGGTCGCTATGAAGGAACTAGTCACTTTGAAGGAACTGGTCGCTATGAAGGAACTGGTCACTTTGAAGGAACTGGTCGCTATGAAGGAACTGGTCACTTTGAAGGAACTGGTCGCTATGAAGGAACTGGTCACTTTGAAGGAACTGGTCGCTATGAAGGAACTGGTCGCTATGAATGAACTGGTCGCTATGAAGGAACTGGTCGCTATGAAGGAACTGGTCGCTATGAAGGAACTGGTCGCTATGAAGGAACTGGTCGCTATGAAGGAACTGGTCGCTATGAAGGAACTGGTCGCTATGAAGGAACTGGTCGCTATGAAGGAACTGGTCGCTATGAAGAAACTAGTCACTTTGAAGGAACTGGTCGCTATGAAGGAACTGGTCGCTATGAAGGAACTGGTCGCTATGAAGGAACTGGTCGCTATGAAGGAACTGGTCGCTATGAAGGAACTGGTCGCTATGAAGGAACTGGTCGCTATGAAGGAACTGGTCGCTATGAAGGAACTGGTCGCTATGAAGGAACTAGTCACTTTGAAGGAACTGGTCACTATGAAGGAACTGGTCGGTTTGAAGGAACTGTTCGGTTTGAAGGAACTGGTCGGTTTGAAGGAACTGGTCGGTTTGAAGGAACTAGTCACTTTGAAGGAACTAGTCGCTATGAAGGAACTGGTCGCTATGAAGGAACTGGTCGCTATGAAGGAACTGGTCGCTATGAAGGAACTGGTCGCTATGAAGGAACTGGTCGCTATGAAGGAACTGGTCGGTTTGAAGGAACTAGTCACTTTGAAGGAACTAGTCGCTATGAAGGAACTAGTCGCTATGAAGGAACTGGTCGCTATGAAGGAACTGGTCGCTATGAAGGAACTGGTCGCTATGAAGGAACTGGTCGCTATGAAGGAATTGGTCGCTATGAAGGAACTGGTCGGTTTGAAGGAACTAGTCACTTTGAAGGAACTAGTCGCTATGAAGGAACTGGTCGCTATGAAGGAACTGGTCACTTTGAAGGAACTGGTCGCTATGAAGGAACTGGTCGCTATGAAGGAACTGGTCGCTATGAAGGAACTGGTCGCTATGAAGGAACTGGTCGCTATGAAGGAACTGGTCGCTATGAAGGAACTAGTCACTTTGAAGGAACTGGTCGCTATGAAGGAACTGGTCGCTATGAAGGAACTGGTCGCTATGAAGGAACTGGTCGCTATGAAGGAACTGGTCGCTATGAAGGAACTGGTCGCTATGAAGGAACTGGTCGCTATGAAGGAACTGGTCGCTATGAAGGAACTAGTCACTTTGAAGGAACTGGTCTCTATGAAGGAACTGGTCGCTATGAAGGAACTGGTCGCTATGAAGGAACTAGTCACTTTGAAGGAACTGGTCGCTATGAAGGAACTGGTCGCTATGAAGGAACTGGTCGCTATGAAGGAACTGGTCGCTATGAAGGAACTAGTCACTTTGAAGGAACTGGTCGCTATGAAGGAACTGGTCGCTATGAAGGAACTGGTCGCTATGAAGGAACTGGTCGCTATGAAGGAACTGGTCGCTATGAAGGAACTGGTCGCTATGAAGGAACTGGTCGCTATGAAGGAACTGGTCGCTATGAAGGAACTAGTCACTTTGAAGGAACTGGTCTCTATGAAGGAACTGGTCGCTATGAAGGAACTGGTCGCTATGAAGGAACTAGTCACTTTGAAGGAACTGGTCGCTATGAAGGAACTGGTCACTTTGAAGGAACTGGTCGCTATGAAGGAACTGGTCACTTTGAAGGAACTGGTCGCTATGAAGGAACTGGTCACTTTGAAGGAACTGGTCGCTATGAAGGAACTGGTCGCTATGAATGAACTGGTCGCTATGAAGGAACTGGTCGCTATGAAGGAACTGGTCGCTATGAAGGAACTGGTCGCTATGAAGGAACTGGTCGCTATGAAGGAACTGGTCGCTATGAAGGAACTGGTCGCTATGAAGGAACTGGTCGCTATGAAGGAACTGGTCGCTATGAAGGAACTGGTCGCTATGAAGGAACTGGTCGCTATGAAGGAACTGGTCGCTATGAAGGAACTAGTCACTTTGAAGGAACTGGTCGCTATGAAGGAACTGGTCGCTATGAAGGATCTGGTCGCTATGAAGGAACTGGTCGCTATGAAGGAACTGGTCGCTATGAAGGAACTAGTCACTTTGAAGGAACTGGTCTCTATGAAGGAACTGGTCGCTATGAAGGAACTGGTCGCTATGAAGGAACTAGTCACTTTGAAGGAACTGGTCGCTATGAAGGAACTGGTCGCTATGAAGGAACTGGTCGCTATGAAGGAACTGGTCGCTATGAAGGAACTAGTCTCTTTGAAGGAACTGGTCGCTATGAAGGAACTGGTCGCTATGAAGGAACTGGTCGCTATGAAGGAACTGGTCGCTATGAAGGAACTGGTCGCTATGAAGGAACTGGTCGCTATGAAGGAACTGGTCGCTATGAAGGAACTGGTCGCTATGAAGGAACTAGTCACTTTGAAGGAACTGGTCTCTATGAAGGAACTGGTCGCTATGAAGGAACTGGTCGCTATGAAGGAACTAGTCACTTTGAAGGAACTGGTCGCTATGAAGGAACTGGTCACTTTGAAGGAACTGGTCGCTATGAAGGAACTGGTCACTTTGAAGGAACTGGTCGCTATGAAGGAACTGGTCACTTTGAAGGAACTGGTCGCTATGAAGGAACTGGTCGCTATGAATGAACTGGTCGCTATGAAGGAACTGGTCGCTATGAAGGAACTGGTCGCTATGAAGGAACTGGTCGCTATGAAGGAACTGGTCGCTATGAAGGAACTGGTCGCTATGAAGGAACTGGTCGCTATGAAGGAACTGGTCGCTATGAAGGAACTGGTCGCTATGAAGGAACTGGTCGCTATGAAGAAACTAGTCACTTTGAAGGAACTGGTCGCTATGAAGGAACTGGTCGCTATGAAGGAACTGGTCGCTATGAAGGAACTGGTCGCTATGAAGGAACTGGTCGCTATGAAGGAACTGGTCGCTATGAAGGAACTGGTCGCTATGAAGGAACTGGTCGCTATGAAGGAACTGGTCGCTATGAAGGAACTAGTCACTTTGAAGGAACTGGTCGCTATGAAGGAACTGGTCGCTATGAAGGAACTGGTCACTTTGAAGGAACTGGTCGCTATGAAGGAACTGGTCACTTTGAAGGAACTGGTCGCTATGAAGGAACTGGTCGCTATGAAGGAACTGGTCGCTATGAAGGAACTGGTCGCTATGAAGGAACTGGTCGCTATGAAGGAACTGGTCGCTATGAAGGAACTGGTCACTTTGATGGAACTGGTCGCTATGAAGGAACTGGTTGCTATGAAGGAACTGGTCACTTTGAAGGAACTGGTCGCTATGAAAGAACTGGTCACTTTGAAGGAACTGGTCGCTATGAAGGAACTGGTCGCTATGAAGGAACTGGTCGCTATGAAGGAACTAGTCACTTTGAAGGAACTGGTCGCTATGAAGGAACTGGTCGCTATGAAGGAACTGGTCGCTATGAAGGAACTAGTCACTTTGAAGGAACTGGTCGCTATGAAGGAACTGGTCGCTATGAAGGAACTAGTCACTTTGAAGGAACTAGTCACTTTGAAGGAACTAGCCACTTTGAAGGAACTAGCCACTTTGAAGGAACTAGTCACTTTGAAGGAACTAGTCACTTTGAAGGAACTAGCCACTTTGAAGGAACTAGTCACTTTGAAGGAACTAGCCACTTTGAAGGAACTAGTCAGTTTGAAGGAACTAGCCACTTTGAAGGAACTAGTCACTTTGAAGGAACTAGCCACTTTGAAGGAACTAGTCACTTTGATGGAACTAGTCACTTTGAAGGAACTAGTCACTTTGAAGGAACTAGCCACTTTGAAGGAACTAGCCACTTTGAAGGAACTAGTCACTTTGAAGGAACTAGTCACTTTGAAGGAACTAGCCACTTTGAAGGAACTAGTCACTTTGAAGGAACTAGTCACTTTGAAGGAACTAGTCACTTTGAAGGAACTAGTCACTTTGATGGAACTAGTCACTTTGAAGGAACTAGTCACTTTGAAGGAACTAGCCACTTTGAAGGAACTAGCCACTTTGAAGGAACTAGTCACTTTGAAGGAACTGGTCACTTTGAAGGAACTGGTTGCTTTGAAGGAACTGGTCACTTTGAAGGAACTGGTTGCTTTGAAGGAACTGGTCACTTTGAAGGAACTAGTCACTTTGAAGGAACTAGTCACTTTGAAGGAAGATCACCATGCCTGCAGTGAGTAATTACTACTGCATTAACTTCTACAGTCCACTTACAAATATTTACCTGAAGAAGATATTGGCTCTAGACCGAAAAAACTGCATAGCAGGTGTAGTTAATTACTAGAGAGTTAATGCTGAAGTTAAATGCAAAGGAAGTTAGTTGTCGTGGCGGTATTTCTGACTCGTTCATAAACAAATGGAAGTGTTACAAGAACTAATTTTAATAGCACTGTGACTCTGACTTTCACTCTGAGGGTAACGTGTCGCCACTTGAGCGGCAGGAACTGGCTTACAGCAGGCTGGAACTACCGGACGACAGGCAGGAACTGGCTGATAGCAGGCTGGAACTACCGGACGACAGGCAGGAACTGGCTGATAGCAGGCTGGAACTACCGGACGACAGGCAGGAACTGGCTGACAGTAGGCTGGAACTGGCTGACAACAAGCAGGAACTGGCTGACAGCAGGCTGGAACTACCGGACGACAGGCAGGAACTGGCTGATAGCAGGCTGGAACTACCGGACGACAGGCAGGAACTGGCTGACAGTAGGCTGGAACTGGCTGACAACAAGCAGGAACTGGCTGACAGCAGGCTGGAACTACCGGACGACAGGCAGGAACTGGCTGATAGCAGGCTGGAACTACCGGACGACAGGCAGGAACTGGCTGACAGTAGGCTGGAACTGGCTGACAACAAGCAGGAACTGGCTGACAGCAGGCTGGAACTACCGGACGACAGGCAGGAACTGGCTTACAGCTGGCTGGAACTACCGGACGACAGGCAGGAACTGGCTGATAGCAGGCTGGAACTACCGGACGACAGGCAGGAACTGGCTGACAGTAGGCTGGAACTGGCTGACAACAAGCAGGAACTGGCTGACAGCAGACTGGAACTACCGGACGACAGGCAGGAACTGGCTGATAGCAGGCTGGAACTACCGGACGACAGGCAGGAACTGGCTGACAGTAGGCTGGAACTGGCTGACAACAAGCAGGAACTGGCTGACAGCAGGCTGGAACTACCGGACGACAGGCAGGAACTGGCTGATAGCAGGCTGGAACTACCGGACGACAGGCAGGAACTGGCTGACAGCAGGCTGGAACTACCGGACGACAGGCAGGAACTGGCTGACAGCAGGCTGGAACTACCGGACGACAGGCAGGAACTGGCTGACAGTAGGCTGGAACTGGCTGACAACAAGCAGGAACTGGCTGACAGTATGCTGGAACTACCGGACGACAGGCAGGAACTGGCTGATAGCAGGCTGGAACTACCGGACGACAGGCAGGAACTGGCTGATAGCAGGCTGGAACTACCGGACGACAGGTAGGAACTGGCTGACAGTAGGCTGGAACTACCGGACGACAGGCAGGAACTGGCTGATAGCAGGCTGGAACTACCGGACGACAGGCAGGAACTGGCTGACAGTAGGCTGGAACTACCGGACGACAGGCAGGAACTGGCTGACAGCAGGCTGGAACTACCGGACGACAGGCAGGAACTGGCTGACAGCAGGCTGGAACTACCGGACGACAGGCAGGAACTGGCTTACAGCAGGCTGGAACTACCGGACGACAGGCAGGAACTGGCTGACAGCAGGCTGGAACTACCGGACGACAGGCAGGAACTGGCTGATAGCAGGCTGGAACTACCGGACGACAGGCAGGAACTGGCTGATAGTAGGCTGGAACTACCGGACGACAGGCAGGAACTGGCTTGCAGCAGGCTGGAACTACCGGACGACAGGCAGGAACTGGCTGACAGCAGGCTGGAACTACCGGACGACAGGCAGGAACTGGCTTACAGCAGGCTGGAACTACCGGACGACAGGCAGGAACTGGCTGACAGCAGGCTGGAACTACCGGACGACAGGCAGGAACTGGCTGATAGCAGGCTGGAACTACCGGACGACAGGCAGGAACTGGCTGATAGTAGGCTGGAACTACCGGACGACAGGCAGGAACTGGCTTGCAGCAGGCTGGAACTACCGGACGACAGGCAGGAACTGGCTGACAGCAGGCTGGAACTACCGGACGACAGGCAGGAACTGGCTGATAGCAGGCTGGAACTACCGGACGACAGGCAGGAACTGGCTGATAGTAGGCTGGAACTACCGGACGACAGGCAGGAACTGGCTTGCAGCAGGCTGGAACTACCGGACGACAGGCAGGAACTGGCTGACAGCAGGCTGGAACTACCGGACGACAGGCAGGAACTGGCTGATAGCAGGCTGGAACTACCGGACGACAGGCAGGAACTGGCTGATAGTAGGCTGGAACTACCGGACGACAGGCAGGAACTGGCTTACAGCAGGCTGGAACTACCGGACGACAGGCAGGAACTGGCTGACAGCAAGCTGGAACTACCGGACGACAGGCAGGAACTGGCTGATAGCAGGCTGGAACTACCGGACGACAGGCAGGAACTGGCTGATAGTAGGCTGGAACTACCGGACGACAGGCAGGAACTGGCTTACAGCAGGCTGGAACTACCGGACGACAGGCAGGAACTGGCTGACAGCAGGCTGGAACTACCGGACGACAGGCAGGAACTGGCTGATAGCAGGCTGGAACTACCGGACGACAGGCAGGAACTGGCTGACAGCAGGCTGGAACTACCGGACGACAGGTAGGAACTGGCTGACAGCAGGCTGGAACTACCGGACGACAGGCAGGAACTGGCTGACAGCAGGCTGGAACTACCGGACGACAGGCAGGAACTGGCTGACAGTAGACTGGAACTACCGGACGACAGGCAGGAACTGGCTGATAGTAGGCTGGAACTACCGGACGACAGGCAGGAACTGGCTTACAGCAGGCTGGAACTACCGGACGACAGGCAGGAACTGGCTGACAGCAAGCTGGAACTACCGGACGACAGGCCGGCACGGGCTGATAGCAGGCTGGAACTACCGGACGACAGGCAGGAACTGGCTGATAGTAGGCTGGAACTACCGGACGACAGGCAGGAACTGGCTTACAGCAGGCTGGAACTACCGGACGACAGGCAGGAACTGGCTGACAGCAGGCTGGAACTACCGGACGACAGGCAGGAACTGGCTGATAGCAGGCTGGAACTACCGGACGACAGGCAGGAACTGGCTGACAGCAGGCTGGAACTACCGGACGACAGGTAGGAACTGGCTGACAGCAGGCTAGAACTACCGGACGACAGGCAGGAACTGGCTGACAGCAGGCTGGAACTACCGGACGACAGGCAGGAACTGGCTGACAGTAGACTGGAACTACCGGACGACAGGCAGGAACTGACTGACAGCAGGCTGGAACTACCGGACGACAGGCAGGAACTGGCTGACAGCAGGCTGGAACTACCGGACGACAGGCAGGAACTGGCTGACAGTAGACTGGAACTGGCTGACAACAGGCAGAAACTGGCAGACGACAGTCCATGTTCACGCAATTTATGCAATATAAAAATTCGTCTCTGTTCTCCATTTTTGACTATGTAGGTGAAGTTATGTGAAGTATATGGAAGGATGAGTGCTTATGTGGTCACCCAGAGCAAAATTACGCACCCACGCACTCCCACTCATACGCACACGTCAGCAAGCTGTCAGAAGAACTACAATGTGCGTACTTGTTCTCGGAAAATGATGTGCGTGACTGAGGTGACTTGACGCTGTGGGCACCTACCCACCCGAATGGGCATCTACCCACCTGAGTAGGCACCTACCCTCATGAGTGGGCATTCCAGCCTGAATGGGCACTGGGTACTCCCCCACCTGAGTGGGCACCCATCACTCTGAGTTTTTCCCTCTCAGAGAGAGAGAGAGAGAGAGAAAGAGAGAGAGAGAGAGAGAGAGAGAGAGAGAGAGAGAGAGAGAGAGAGAGAGAGAGAGAGAGAGAGAGAGAATGAAAGTAACAGAGAGCGAGAACAGAAGGAAGGGAAGGGAAGGGAAAACGGGAAAGGGGGTAGTAAGAGAAAGTAGGGAGAGGAAGATGTGAAATGAGGATGGAAGATGGGAATTGGATAGGGGAGGGGAAGTGGGGGAGGGGTTGTGGGGGAGGGGGAGTGGGGGAGGGGGAGTGGGGGAGGGGAGGGGAGGGGAGGGGAGGGGGAGGCAGAAAACCAACAGAGGATCCACACACGATTCGATTCCAATTCGGTTAATTACAAGGATAAATACACTCGGACTTGGGATCAAAGTCCCTTCACCAGAACCTGGAACCGGTTTCCACTTTCAGATGGGAGGGGGAGAAGGAAGGAAGGAAGGAGGAGGAACGGGGGACACAGAAAGACATAAGGAAGAGAGAGATGACCTACACGCTTTTAAATATAATATTGTTCAGTGAGAGATATAATCTTGTTCAGTGATAAGTGATAGAAATGGTACACTTAATACACAGTGGTACACATGGTACCCAGTGGTACACATGTTACACAGTGGTAAACATGGTACTCAGTGGTACACATGGTGCACAGTGGTAAACATGGTACTCAGTGGTACACATGGTGCACAGTGGTATACATGGTACACAGTGGTATACAGTGGTACACAGTGGTACATAGTGGTACATAGTAATACACAGTGGTACACACGATACATGGTGGTACACATGGTACACAGTGGTACATGCGGTACACAGTGGTACACAGTAGTACACAGTGGTACACATGGTACACTGTGGTACACATGGTACACAGTGGTATACATGGTGCACACGGTACACAGTGGTACACAGTGACACACATGGTACACATGGTACACATGGTACACAGTGGTACACATGGTGCACAGTGGTACACATGGTATACAGTGGTACACATGGTGCACAGTGGAATACGTGGTACAAAATGATACACAGTGGTACACATGGTACACAGTGGTACACATGGTGCACAGTGGTACACATAGTACAGTGTTACACATGGTGCACAGTGGTACACATGGTACACAGTGGTAAACATGGTACACAGTGGTACACATGGTATACAGTGGTACACATGGTGCACAGTGGAATACGTGGTACAAAATGATACACAGTGGTACACATGGTACACAGTGGTACACATGGTGCACAGTGGTACACATAGTACAGTGTTACACATGGTGCACAGTGGTACACATGGTACACAGTGGTAAACATGGTACACAGTGGTACACATGGTACACAGTGGAACATATGGTGCACAGTGTTACACATAGTACACAGTGGTACACATGGTACACAGTGGTATAAATGGTACACAGTGGTACTCATGGTACACAGTGGTACACATGGTACACAGTGGTACACATGGTACACAGTGGTACACAAGGTACATAGTGGTACACATGGTACACAGTGGTAGACATGGTACACAGTGGTGTACATGGTACAAAGTGATACACAGTGGTGCACATGGTACTCAGTAGTACACATGGTACACAGTGGTACACAGTGGTACATATGGTACACAGTGGTACCCAGTGGTACACATTGTGCACAGTAGTACACAGTGGCACACAGTGGTACACATGGTACACAGTGGTACACAGTGGTACATATGGTACACAGTGGTACATAGTGACACACAGTGTCACTATGTACCACTCTCACTGCACGACATATGTCTTTATTTTTCTACTCTCGCGGCATTATAAAGCCATGTACCTCCACCGAGGTGGCAGCATAACGACAAGGGGGCCCCAGCTCGTTACACTCTTGGCACCTGATACACTGCTCGGGAGGACACGCCTATATGGATAACAATGTAACGTATTCTTACCATGCCATAGTGTTCACTAAAACTAAAACAAATACATCCAAAAAATCACCCATCTCTTCGTACAATTCCCCTCCCCAATCTCCCCACGAGCACACTCACTCTGACCACCGTGACCACGGACTGTCCACCGTAACCACGGACTGTGCACCGTGACCACGGACTGTACACCGTGATCACGCAGTGTGTCGGCGATCTGGTGTAATTATCATAAATAATAATTATCACAACGGGAGAGTGATTATCATCCCTGTTGTCTTCTGAGGGTAAGAAGGACGTCCCGGGATTCGGGTGATCTAACCAGTCATGTTAATGATTATGATGCTAATAATAATAATAATAATAATAATAATAATAATAATAATAATAATAATAATATTATTATTATTATTATTATTATTATTATTATTATTATTATTATTATTATTATTCTTATCGTTCTTATTATTATTATTATTATTATTATTATTATTATTATTATTATTATTATTATTATTATTATCGTTATTATTATTATTATTATTATTATTATTATTATTATCGTTATCATTATTATTATTATTATTATTATTATTATTATTATTATTATTATTATTATTATTATTATTATTATTATTATTATTATTATTATTATTATTATTAATGCTGTTATTATTATTATTATTATTATTATTATTATTATTATTATTATTATTATTATTATTATTTAATTGAGGCAGAAGAACTAACTGAGAAGGGCTCCTGTGCTTTCAGATAAGGACGTCAATCTCTGCCTTGATTCAAGTAAGATTGGCTTCAGTACCTCAGATCGAGATCCCATTGGCAGAACCAAGGCACCCCTTACATATGTTGGTATGAGGTGAGTTATGAAGGCTTGAGATGAGTTATGTGGGTATGAAGTGAGTCATGAGGACGTAAGGTAAGTCATGAGATTATGAGATAAGTCATGAGGCTATGAGGTGAATCATGAGAGTATAAGGTGGGTCATGAGGCTATGAGGTGAATCATGAGAGCATAAGGTAAGTCATGAGGCTATGAGATGAATCATGAGAGCATAAGGTGAGTCATGAGGCTATGAGGTGAATCATGAGAGTATGAGGTGAGTCATGAGGCCATGAGGTAAATCATGAGAGTATGAGGTGAGTCATGAGGCTATGAGGTGAGTCATGAGAGTAGGAGGTGAGTCATGAGGCTACGAGGTGAGTCATGAGAGTATGAGGTATGTCATGAGGCTTTGAGGTGAGCCATGCGAGTATGAGGTGACTCATGAGAGTATGAGGTGAGTCATGAGGCTATGAGGTGAGTCATGAGAGTATGAGATGAGTCATGAGAGTATGAGGTGAGTCATGATTCAATGAGGTGAGTCATGAGAGTACGAGGTGAATCATGAGAATATGAGGTGAGTCATGAGGCTATGAGGTGAGTCATGAGAGTATGAGGTGAGTCATGAGGCTATGAAATGAGTCATGAGAGTATGAGGTGAGTCATGAGGCTATGAGGTAAATCATGAAAGTATGAGGTGAGTCATGAGGCTATGAGGTGAGTCATGAGAGTATGAGATGAGTCATGAGTCTATGAGGTGAGTCATGAGAGTATGAGGTGAGTCATGAGTCTATGAGGAGAGTCATGAGAGTATGAGGTGAGTCATGAGGCTATGAGGTGAGTCATGAGAGTATGAGGTGAGGCATGAGGCTATGAGGTGAGTCACGAGAATATGAGGCGAGTCATGAGGCTATGACATGAGTCATGAGAGTATGAGGTGAGTCATGAGGCTATGAGGTGAGTCATGAGAGTATGAGGTGTGTCATGAGGCTTTGAGGTGAGTCATGAGAGTATGAGGTTAGTCATGAGAGTATGAGGTGAGTCATGAGGCTATGAGGTGAGTCATGAGAGTATGAGGTGAGTCATGAGGCTATGAGGTGAGTCATGAGAGTATGAGGTTAGTCATGAGAGTATGAGGTGAGTCATGATTCAATGAGGTGAGTCATGAGAGTACGAGGTGAGTCATGAGAGTATGAGGTGAATCGTGAGAGCATATGGTGAGTCATGAGGTTATGAGGTGGGTCATCAGGCTATGAGGTGAATCGTGAGAGCATAAGGTGAGTCATGAGGCTATGAGGCGAGTCATGAGAGTATGAGGTGAGTCATGAGGCTATGAGGTGAGTCATGAAGCTATGAGGTGAGCCATGAGAGTATGAGGTGAGTCATGAGGCTATCAAGTAAATCATGAGAGCATGAGGTGAGTCTTGAGGCTATGAGATAAGTCATGAGGCTATGAGGTGAATCATGAGAGCATAAGGTGAGTCATGAGGCTATGAGGTGAGTCATGAGGCTATGAGGTGAATCATAAGAGCACAAGGTGAGTCATGAGGCTATGAGGTGAGTCATGAGAGTATGAGGTGAGTCATTAGGCTATGAGATGAGTCATGAGAGTATGAGATGAGTCATGAGGCTATGAGGTGAGTCATGAGAGTATGAGGTGAGTCATGAGGTTATGAGATAAATCATGAGAGTATGAGGTGAGTCATGAGGCTATGAGATAAGTCATGAGGCTATGAGGTGAATCATGAGAGCATAAGGTGAGTCATGAGAGTATGAGGTGAGTCATGAGAGTATGAGGTGAGTCATGAGGCTATGAGATAAGTCATGAGGCTATGAGGTGAATCATGAAAGCATAAGGTGAGTCATGAGGCTATGAGGTGAGTCATGAGAGTATAAGATGAGCCATGAGAGTATAAGGTGTGTCATGAGGCTATGAGATGAGTCATGAGGTTATGAGGTGAATCATGACAGAATAGGCGAGTCATGAGGCTGTGAGGTGAGTCTTGAGAGTATTAGGTGAGTCATGAGGCTATGAGGTGAGTCATGAGAATATAAGGTGAGTCATGAGGCTATGAGGCTAGTCATGAGAGTATAAAGTGAGTCATGAGGCTATGAGATGAGTCATGAGGCTATAAGGTGAATCATGACAGTATAAGGCGAGTCATGAGGCTGTGTGGTGAGTCATGAGAGTATAAGGTGAGTTATGAGGCTATGAGGTGAGTCATGAGAGTTTAAGGTGAGTCATGAGAGTTTAAGGTGAGTCATGAGGCTAGGAGGTGAGTCATGAGAGTATAAGGTGAGTCATGAGGACATGAGGTAAATCATGAGAGTATGAAGTGAGTCATGAGGCTATGAGGTGAGGCATGAGAGTATGAGGTGAGTCATGAGGCTTTGAGGTGAGCCATGCGAGTATGAGGTGAGTCATGAGAGTATGAGGTGAGTCATGAGGCTATGAGGTGAGTCATGAGAGTATGAGGTGAGTCATGAGAGTATGAGGTGAGTCATGATTCAATGAGGTGAGTTATGAGAGTACGAGGTGAATCATGAGAATATGAGGTGAGTCATAAAGCTATGAGGTGAGTCATGAGAGTATGAGGTGAGTCATGAGGATATGAGATGAGTTATGAGAGTATGAGGTGAGTCATGAGGCTATGAGGTGAGTCATGAGAGTATGAGGTGAGTCATGAGGCTATGGGGTAAATCATGAGAGTATGAAGTGAGTCATGAGGCTATGAGACGAGTCATGAGAGTAAGAGGTGAGTCATGAGTCTATGAGGTGAGTCATGAGAGTATGAGGTGAGTTATGAGTCTATGAGGTGAGTCATCAGAGTATGAGGTGAGTCATGAGGCTATGAGGTGAGTCATGAGAGTATGAGGTGAGGCATGAAACTATGAGGTGAGTCACGAGAATATGAGGCGAGTCATGAGGCTATGACGTGAGTCATTAGAGTATGAGGTGAGTCATGAGGCTATGAGGTGAGTCATGAGAGTATGAGGAGTCATGAGGCTTTGAGGTGAGCCATGCGAGTATGAGGTGAGTCATGAGAGCATGAGGTGAGTCATGAGGCTATGAGGTGAGTCATGAGAGTATGAGGTGAGTCATGAGAGTATGAGGTGAGTCATGATTCAATGAGGTGAGTCATGAGAGTGCGAGGTGAATCATGAGAATATGAGGTGAGTCATGAAGCTATGAGGTGAGTCATGAGATTATGAGGTGAGTCATGAGGATATGAGATGAGTTATGAGAGTATGAAGTGAGTCATGAGGCTATGAGGTGAGTCATGAGAGTATGAGGTGAGTCATGAGGCTATGAGGTAAATCATGAGAGTATGAGATGAGTCATGAGACTATGAGGTGTGTCATGAGAGTATGAGGTGAGTCATGAGTCTATGAGGTGAGTCATGAGAGTATGAGGTGAGTTATGAGTCTATGAGGTGAGTCATGAGAGTATGAGGTGAGTCATGAGGCTATGAGGTGAGTCATGAGAGTACGAGGTGAGGCATGAGCCTATGAGGTGAGTCACGAGAATATGAGGCGAGTCATGAGGCTATGACGTTAGTCATTAGAGTATGAGGTGAGTCATGAGGCTATGAGGTGAGTCATGAGAGTATGAGGTGTGTCATGAGGCTTTGAGGTGAGCCATGCGAGTATGAGGTGAGTCATGAGAGTATGAGGTGAGTCATGAGGCTATGAGGTGAGTCATGAGAGTATGAGGCGAGTCATGAGAGTATGAGGTGAGTCATGATTCAATGAGGTGAGTCATGAGAGTACTAGGTGAGTCATGAGAATATGAGGTGAGTCATGAGGCTATGAGGTGAGTCATGAGAGTATGAGGTGAGTCATGAGAGTATGAGGTGAGTCATGAGGCTATGAGGTGAGTCATGAGAGTACGAGGTGAGTCATGAGAGTATGAGGTGAGTCATGAGAGTATGAGGTGAGTCATGAGGCTATGAGGTGAGTCATGAGAGTATGAGGTGAGTCATGAGAGTATGAGGTGAGTCATGAGAGTACGAGGTGAGTCAGTGAGGTAAACACAGCTGGTTGGGGTGTACTCCATTATGTGCAAAGTTTAAATTGCCCCATCGTGACGGGCAGGAGAGAGAGAGAGAGAGAGAGAGAGAGAGAGAGAGAGAGAGAGAGAGAGAGAGAGAGAGAGAGAGAAACAGAAAATCAGCCATATACATGTCGTGCCCAATAGCTAAAACTTTTGATTTTCGCTATAGTAGCAACGCTTTTCTTGCCGAATACGGCAAGCGAAAATTCGTGTATGCAGTAATTCCGCAAAAATCATTCAGAACCTAACGAAAAAATATTTTCCATTGTATTTGTTTATTATTAAATTATTGTAAACTTGTCTGAACTAAATATCCCTTGTTATAATAAGGTTAGGTTAGTTTTCTAAGGTTCTTTTGGTACAAAATTATAAAATTTTGCATTACCATATAGGAAAAATTATATCTTTAAACGTATAAGAGAAAATTATTAGAAAGGACTTAATTTTAAATGAGTTCTCGCTAACTAACCAGTTTTACCTATTCGGCACGACTTATAAATATAAACACACACACACA
>NW_027196822.1:42500-47500 GCF_038502225.1 Cherax quadricarinatus
GTACATACACACACACATACACACACACACACACACACACACACATACACACACACACAAACACACACACATGCACACACACACGCACACACACACACACACACATACACACACATACACACACACACACACACACACACACACGCACACACACACATACACACACACACAAATGAGTCAGAGAGATAGTAGGAAGTATTTCTTCAGTCATAGAGTTGTAAGGCAGTGGAATAGCCTAGAAAATGACGTAGTGGAGGCAGGAACCATACACAGTTTTAAGACGAGGTTTGATAAAGCTCATGGAGCGGGGAGAGAGAGGGCCTAGTAGCAACCGGTGAAGAGGCTGGGCCAGGAGCTAGGACTCGACCCCTGCAACCACAAATAGGTGAGTACAAATAGGTGAGTACACACACACACACACACACACACACACACACATACACACACACATACGCACACACAAACACACACATACACACACACACACACACACACACACACACACACACACACACACACACACACACACACTCACACACACATAACCAGGTCAACCCCAGTGCAACCAAACACTCTAAACCAAAACACCCATGCCACATCCAATGCCCCCACCCACTGCATTACAAACTTCATCCCCACAGCAACCACTCATAGTTCCTTATCAGGTCTCCCACCTCCCCAACCCCAATATACCTAACAGACCCCAGTCTTAGAAAAGAAGTTGAAGGTGTTGTATACAAATGCAGATGGAATAACAAATAAGTATGAGGAGTGGCATGAAAGAACCAATGAGACATCCCCAGACATAATAGCACTCACAGAAACAAAACTCACCAGAATAATAACAGATTCAATCTTTCCATCCGGATATCAAATCCTCAGGAAAGACAGAGGGAGTAGAGGGGGAGGAGGAGTTGCACTGCTCTTTAAAAACCAGTGGGGTTTTGAGAAAATGGAAGGAATGGATGGCATGGGCGAAAGGGACTACTTAGTAGGAACAATCCAGTCTGAGGGACATAAGGTGATAATTGCAGTAATGTACAACCCACCACAGAACTGCAGAAGGCCAAGAGAAGAATACGATGAGAGCAACAAAGCAATGGTCGACACACTAGCCGAGGTCGCCAGGGGAGCACACATGGGGGGAGCAAAGTTACTAGTTATGGGTGATTTCAATCACAAGGAGATTGACTGGGAAAACCTGGAGCCCCATGGGGGTCCCAAAACATGGAGAGCCAAGATGATGGATGTGGTACTGGAAAACCTCATGCATCACTATGTTAGAGGCACTACCAGAGAGAGAGGAGAGGATGAACCAGCAAGACTGGACCTTGTATTCACCTTGAATAGTTCGGACATCGAGGATATCGTGTACGAAAGGCCCCTGGGAGCTAGTGATCATGTGGTTCTGTGCTTCGACTACATAGTTGAGCTCCAAGTGGAGAGAGTACCAGGAATAGTTGGGAAAAACCAAACTACAAAAGGGGGAACTACTCAGACATGAGGAACTTCCTGCAAGACATTCAGTGGGAGAGGGAACTGACAGGAAAACCAGTACAAGAAATGATGGACTATGTGGCATCAAAGGAGGCAGAGGAGAGGTTTGTTCCCAAAGGAAACAGAAATAATGGGAAGAACAGAACGAGTCCTTGGTTCACCCAAAGGTGTAGGTGGCAAAAACTAGGTATACTAGAGAATGGAAAAGGTACAGAAGACAGAGAACTCAGGAAAATAAAGAGATTAGCCGAAGAGCCAGAAACGAATATGCACAGATAAGAAGGGAGGCTCAGAGACAATATGAAAATGACATAGCATCGAAAGTCAAGTCTGACCCGAAGCTGTTGTACAGCCACATCAGGAGGAAAACAACAGTCAAGGACCAGGTAATCAGACTGAGGAAGTGTGATGGGGAGTTCACAAGAAACGACCGAGAGGTATTTCAGGAGCTCAACACGAGATTTAAAGAAGTATTTACAGTGGAAACCAGTAGGACTCCAGGAAATCAGAACAGGGGGGTGCACCAGCAAGTGCTGGATGAGGTACATATAACCAAGAAGGAGGTGAAGAAGCTGCAATGCGAACTTGACACCTCAAAGGCGGTGGGACTAGACAACATCTCTCCGTGGATCCTTAAAGAGAAAGCAGAGATACTGTGTGTGCCATTAACAAAGATCTTCAACACATAAATTGAAACTGGGCAACTCCCTGAGGTATGGAAGATGGCAAATGTAGTCCCAATTTTTAAAAAAGGAGACAGACATGAGGCACTAAACTACAGACCTGTATCACTAACGTGTATAGTATGCAAGGTCATGGAGAAGATCATCAGGAGGAGAGTGGTGGAGCACCTGGAAAGAAACAAGTGTATAATTGACAACCAGCATGGTTTCAGGGAAGGAAAATCCTGTGTCACAAACCTACTAGAGTTTTATGACAAGATGACAGAAGTAAGACAAGAGAGGGGTGGATCGACTGCATTTTTTTGGACTGCAAGAAGGCCTTCGACACAGTTCCTCACAAGAGGTTACTGCAAAAGCTAGAGGATCAGGCACACATAACAGGAAAGGCACTGCAATGGACCAGAGAATACCTGACAGGGAGGCAACAACGAGTCATGGTACGTGACGAGGTGTCGGAGTGGGTGCCTGTGACAAGCGGGGTTTCACAGGGGTCAGTCCTAGGACCTGTGCTGTTCTTGGTATATGTGAACTACATAATGGAAGGGATAGACTCAGAAGTGTCCTTGTTTGCAGATGATGTGAAGTTAATGAGAAGAATGAAATCGGATGAGGATCAGGCAGGACTACAAAGAGACCTGGACAGGCTACAAGCCTGGTCCAGCAACTGGCTCCTTGAGTTTAACCCTGCCAAATGCAAAGTCATGAAGATTGGGGAAGGGCAAAGAAGACTGCAGACACAATATAGTTTAGATGGCCAAAGACTGCAAATCTCACTCAAGGAAAAAGATCTGGGGTTGAGTATAACACCGAGCATATCTCCTGAGGCGCACATCAATCAGATAACTGCTGCGCGAACCATACATAGTTTTAAGGCGAGGTATGATAAAGCTCATGGAGCAGGGTTGAGAGAGGACCTAGTAGCAATCAGTGAAGAGGCGGGGCCAGGAGCTATGACTCGACCCCTGCAACCACAAATAGGTGAGTACAAATAGGTGAGTACACACACACACATAAACACATATATATATGTATATATATATATATATATATATATATATATATATATATATATATATATATATATATATATATATATATATATATATATATATATATATATATATATATATATATATATATATATATATATATATATATATATATACATATATATATATATATATATATATATATATATATATATATATATATATATATATATATATATATATATTTACAAAGGTACTTCTTCAACATTTCTTTTGTTTACAGATGTGCTCATCCAGTATCTCTCTTTCTCTTGTTTGAGAGAAAATAATTCTGAATTTTTTACAATTATACCTAAACAATTCATCACGATTGAGAAATATTAATAAAAATATTATAAATAAAGTAAATAAAATATACATTAAATCTGTAATAATAATAAAGTCATATAGTATAGTGTTTAACTGGGAAACTGAAAATGATAATTGAAGAGGCCTTGATGCTGGAAACTTACACCAATAGTCTCCCCTTGATCATGGGGGAGTGCCTTTGTAGCCCGTGAGTTACCGTACAACAAGAAGTGTTGTGGTACAGCTGCAGCAGTAACAACAGCTGCAGCAGCTGCGAGGATAGCAAGTATGTTGCTGATGCTGTTCATGGACTCCGTCTTCAGGAATCTGAGTCGTCAAGGTCAGGGATGGTGTCAAAGGTTTAGTGTCTGAGGTTCCATCCCTGAGCGTTAGTCACCTTATACCTGCTGTCCCTGTTCACCTAGCAGTAAATAGGGACCTGGGTGCTAGTTACATTACACTTGCTGTTCCCGTTGACGTAGCAGCAAGTAGGTACCTGGGTGTTAATGGACTTGTGTGGGTGGCATCCTGGGGGGGGGACAAGATTGAAGGACCACAGAGGAAATTAGACAGACCGTCTTTGATGACGCATTGACTTTCTTGGGTTATCCTGGGTGGCTAACCCTCCCCTGGGTTATCCTGGGTGGCTAACCCTCCCCTGGGTTATCCTGGGTGGCTAACCCTCCCCTGGGTTATCCTGGGTGGCTAACCCTCCCCTGGGTTATCCTGGGTGGCTAACCCTCCCCTGGGTTATCCTGGGTGACTAACCCTCCCCTGGGTTATCCTGGGTGGCTAACCCTCCCCTGGGTTATCCTGGGTGGCTAACCCTCCCCTGGGTTATCCTGGGTGGCTAACCCTCCCCTGGGTTATCCTGGGTGGCTAACCCTCCCCTGGGTTATCCTGGGTGGCTAACCCTCCCCCTGGGTAATCCTGGGTGGCTAACCCTCCCCTGGGTTACCCTGGGTGACTAACCCTCCCCTTGGTTATCCTGGGTGGATAACCCTACCCTTGGTTATCCTGGGTGGCTAACCCTCCCCTGGGTTATCCTGGGTGGCTAACCCTCCCCCTGGGTAATCCTGGGTGGCTAACCCTCCCCTGGGTTACCCTGGGTGGCTAACCCTCCCCTTGGTTATCCTGGGTGGCTAACCCTACCCTTGGTTATCCTGGGTGACTAACCCTCCCCTGGGTTATCCTGGGTGGCTAACCCTCCCCTGGGTTATCCTGGGTGGCTAACCCTCCCCTGGGTTAAAAATCCCAACAACGTCTTACTCCGGGTAGATGTTTATCAAGACCGTTTTGCAACTCTGCCCAGAGCGAAACGACGCCCACAGAGAGGCACACTCTGCATCCATGGTATGTTCTGGCACTGATCCCCTACACTTGCACTGACCTTCAACACTGGCACTGACCCCAACACTGGCACTGACCTTCAACACTGGCACTGACCTTCAACACTAGCACTGATCTTCAACTCTGCCACTGA
>NW_027196822.1:57500-75000 GCF_038502225.1 Cherax quadricarinatus
TAATTACTGGTGTAGTGGTGGTTAATTACTGGTGTAGTGGTGGTGGTTAATTACTGGTGTAGTGGTGATGGGTAATTACTGGTGTAGTGGTGGTGGTTAATTACTGGTGTAATGGTGGTTAATTACTGGTGTAGTGGTGATGGGTAATTACTGGTGTAGTGGTGGTTGTTAATTACTGGTGTAGTGGTGGTGGTTAATTACCAGTGTAGTGGTTGTGGTTAATTAATTGTGCAGTGGTGGTGGTTGATCACTTGTATAATGGTGGTGGTTAATTACTGGTGTAGTGATGGTGGCTAATTACTAGTGTAGTGGTTGTAGTTAATTAGTGTAGTGGTGATGGTTAATTACTGGTGTAGTGGTGGTGGTTAATTACTTGTGCAGTGATGGTGGTTAATTACTAGTGTAGTGGTGGTGGTTAATTACTTGTGCAGTGGTGGGGGTTAATTACTTGTGCAATGGTGGTGGTTAATTACTTGTGTAGTGGTTGTGGTTAAGTACTTGTGTAGTGGTGGTGGTTAATTACTGGTGTAGTGGTAGTGGTTAATTACTAGTGTAGTAGTTGTGGTTAATTAGTGTAGTGGTGGTGGTTAATTACTGGTGTAGTGGTGGTGGTTAATTACTGGTGTAGTGGTGGTGGTTAATTACTAGTGTAGTGGTTGTGGATAATTAGTGTAGGGGTGGTGGTTAATTAATTGTGCAGTGGTGGTTAATTACTAGTGTAGTGTTTAATTACCAGAGTAGTGGTGGTGGTTAAATACTTGTGTAGTGGTGGTGGTTAATTACTAGTGTAGTGGTTGTGGATAATTAGTGTAGTGGTGGTGGTTAATTACTTGTGCAGTGGTGGTTAATTACTAGTGTAGTGGTGGTGGTGGTTAATTACCAGTGTAGTGGTGGTGGTTAAGTACTTGTGTAGTGGTGGTAGTCAATTACTAGTGTAGTGTTTAATTACCAGTGTAGAGGTGGTGGTTAATTACTGGTGTAGTGGTGGTGGTTAATTACTGGTGTAGTAGTGGTGGTTAATTACTGGTGTAGTGGTGGTGGTTAATTACCAGTGTAGTGGTGGTGGTTAATTACTGGTGTAGTGGTGGTGGTTAATTACCAGTGTAGTGATGGTGGTTAATTACTGGTGTAGTGGTGGTGGTTAATTACCAGTGTAGTGGTGGTGGTTAATTACTGGTGTAGTGGTGGTGGTTAATTACAAATGTAGTGGTGGTGGTTAATTACCAGTGTAGTGGTGGTGGTTAATTACTAGTGTAGTGGTGGTGGTTAATTACCAGTGTAGTGGTGGTGGTGGTTAATTACCAGTGTAGTGGTGGTGGTTAATTACTGGTGTAGTGGTGGTGGTTAATTACCAGTGTAGTGGTGGTGGTTAATTACCAGTGTAGTGGTGGTGGTTAATTACTGGTGTAGAGGTGGTGGTTAATTACCAGTGTAGTGGTGGTGGTTAATTACTGGTGTAGTGGTGGTGGTTAATTACCAGTGTAGTGGTGGTGGTTAATTACCATTGTAGTGGTGGTGGTTAATTACTAGTGTAGTGGTGGTGGTTAATTACCAGTGTAGTGGTGGTGGTTAATTACCAGTGAAGTGGTGGTGGTTAATTATCAGTGTAGTGGTGGTGGTTAATTACCAGTGTAGTGGTGGTGGTTAATTACCAGTGTAGTGGTGGTGGTTAATTACCAGTGTAGAGGTGGTGGTTAATTACCAGTGTAGTGGTGGTGGTTAATTACCAGTGTAGTGGTGGTGGCTAATTACCAGTGTAGTGGTGGTGGTTAATTACTGGTGTAGTGGTGGTGGTTAATTACCAGTGTAGTGGTAGTGGATAATTACCAGTGTAGTGGTGGTGGTTAATTACCAGTGTAGTGGTGGTGGTTAATTATCAGCGTAGTGGTGGTGGTTAATTACTGGTGTAGTGGTGGTGGTTAATTACCAGTGTAGTGGTGGTGGTTAATTACCAGTGTAGTGGTGGTGGTTAATTACTGGTGTAGTGGTGGTGGTTAATTACCAGTGTAGTGGTGGTGGTTAATTACCAGTGTAGTGGTTGTGGTTAATTACCAGTGTAGTGGTGGTGGTTAATTACCAGTGTAGTGGTGGTGGTTAATTACTAGTGTAGTGGTGGTGGTTAATTACTGGTGTAGTGGTGGTGGTTAATTACAAGTGTAGTGGTGGTGGTGGTTAATTACCAGTGCAGTGGTGGTGGTTAATTACCAGTGTAGTGGTTGTGGTTAATTACCAGTGTAGTGGTGGTTAATTACTGGTGTAGTGGTGGTGGTTAATTACTGGTGTAGTGGTGGTGGTTAATTACCAGTGTAGTGGTGGTGGTTAATTACTGATGTAGTGGTGGTGGTTAATTACCAGTGTTGTGGTAGTGGTTAATTACTGGTGTAGTGGTGGTGGTTAATTACCAGTGTAGTGGTGGTGGTTAATTACTGGTGTAGTGGTGGTGGTTAATTACCAGTGTAGTGGTGGTGGTTAATTACTGGTGTAGTGGTGGTGGTTAATTACTGGTGTAGTGGTGGTGGTTAATTACCAGTGTAGTGGTGGTGGTTAATTACCAGTGTAGTGGTAGTGGTTAATTACTGGTGTAGTGGTGGTGGTACAATTACCATTGTAGTGGTGGTGGTTAATTACTAGTGTAGTGGTAGTGGTTAATTACCAGTGTAGTGGTGGTGGTTAATTACCAGTGTAGTTGTGGTGGTTAATTACTGGTGTAGTGGTGGTGGTTAATTACCAGTGTATTGGTGGTGGTTAATTACCAGTGTAGTGGTGGTGGTTAATTACCAGTGTAGTGGTGGTGGTTAATTACCAGTGTAGTGGTGGTGGTTAATTACCAGTGTAGTGGTGGTGGTTAATTACCAGTGTAGTGGTGGTGGTTAATTACCAGTGTAGTGGTGGTGGTTAATTACTGGTGTAGTGGTGGTGGTTAATTACCAGTGTAGTGGTGGTGGTTAATTACCAGTGTAGTGGTGGTGGTTAATTACTGGTGTAGTGGTGGTGGTTAATTACCAGTGTAGTGGTGGTGGTTAATTACCAGTGTAGTGGTGGTGGTTAATTACCAGTGTAGTGGTGGTGGTTAATTACCAGTGTAGTGGTGGTGGTTAATTACCAGTGTAGTGGTGGTGGTTAATTACCAGTGTAGTGGTGGTGGTTAATTACTGGTGTAGTGGTGGTGGTTAATTACCAGTGTAGTGGTGGTGGTTAATTACTGGTGTAGTGGTGTTGGTTAATTACTGGTGTAGTGGTGGTGGTTAATTACCAGTGTACTGGTGGTGGTTAATTACCAGTGTAGTGGTGGTGGTTAATTACCAGTGTAGTGGTGGTGGTTAATTACTGGTGTAGTGGTGGTGGTTAATTACAAGTGTAGTGGTGGTGGTTAATTACCAGTGTAGTGGTGGTGGTTAATTACTGGTGTAGTGTTGGTGGTTAATTACTGGTGTAGTGGTGGTGGTTAATTACTGGTGTAGTGGTGGTGGCTAATTACCAGTGTAGTGGTGGTGGTTAATTACCAGTGTAGTGGTGGTGGTTAATTACTGGTGTAGTGGTGGTGGTTAATTTCCAGTGTAGTGGTGGTGGTTAATTACCAGTGTAGTGGTGGTGGTTAATTACCAGTGTAGTGGTGGTGGTTAATTACCAGTGTAGTGGTGGTGGTTAATTACCAGTGTAGTGGTGGTGGTTAATTACCAGTGTAGTGGTGGTGGTTAATTACCAGTGTAGTGGTGGTGGTTAATTACTGGTGTAGTGGTGGTGGTTAATTACCAGTGTAGTGGTGGTGGTTAATTACCAGTGTAGTGGTGGTGGTTAATTACCAGTGTAGTGGTGGTGGTTAATTACTGGTGTAGTGGTGGTGGTTAATTACAAGTGTAGTGGTGGTGGTTAATTACCAGTGTAGTGGTGGTGGTTAATTACTGGTGTAGTGGTGGTGGTTAATTACTGGTGTAGTGGTGGTGGTTAATTACCAGTGTAGTGGTGGTGGTTAATTACCAGTGTAGTGGTGGTGGTTAATTACTGGTGTAGTGGTGGTGGTTAATTACCAGTGTAGTGATGGTGGTTAATTACCAGTGTAGTGGTGGTGGTTAATTACCAGTGTAGTGGTGGTGGTTAATTACCAGTGTAGTGGTGGTGGTTAATTACCAGTGTAGTGGTGGTGGTTAATTACCAGTGTAGTGGTGGTGGTTAATTACCAGTGTAGTGGTGGTGGTTAATTACTGGTGTAGTGGTGGTGGTTAATTACCAGTGTAGTGGTGGTGCTTAATTACCAGTGTAGTGGTTGTGATTAATTACTAGTGTAGTGGTGGTGGTTAATTACTGGTGTAGTGGTGGTGGTTAATTACAAGTGTAGTGGTGGTGGTTAATTACTAGTGTAGTGGTGGTGGTTAATTACTGGTGTAGTGGTGGTGGTTAATTACTGGTGTAGTGGTGGTGGTTAATTACCAGTGTAGTGGTGGTGGTTAATTACCAGTGTAGTGGTGGTGGTTAATTACTGGTGTAGTGGTGGTGGTTAATTACCAGTGTAGTGATGGTGGTTAATTACCAGTGTAGTGGTGGTGGTTAATTACCAGTGTAGTGGTGGTGGTTAATTACCAGTGTAGTGGTGGTGGTTAATTACCAGTGTAGTGGTGGTGGTTAATTACCAGTGTAGTGGTGGTGGTTAATTACCAGTGTAGTGGTGGTGGTTAATTACTGGTGTAGTGGTGGTGGTTAATTACCAGTGTAGTGGTGGTGGTTAATTACCAGTGTAGTGGTGGTGGTTAATTACAGATATAAAGCTAGGTAATTGTATGTTTAACACTTGTTCGTATTAAAGGATTTTATTAGCCAGTGTTCGTAATGAAGAATTTCATCAGTAAGCCGTCATAATAAAGGAGTTCAGCCGCTAGTACCGACAATAAAAGCTTTTATCAGCAAATGTTCGTAATAAAGATTTTGGTGTTATTAGCGAGTGTTCGTAATACAGTTGTCTGTCTGGTAGCTCCATAGACCTGACAGACGCTGTAGTGGACCAGTCTGTTAAGTTGTCTGTCTGGTAGCTCCATAGACCTGACAGACGCTGTAGTGGACCAGTCTGTTAAGTTGTCTGTCTGGTAGCTCCATAGACCTGACAGACGCTGTAGTGGACCAGTCTGTTAAGTTGTCTGTCTGGTAGCTCCATAGACCTGACAGACGCTGTAGTGGACCAGTCTGTTAAGTTGTCTGTCTGGTAGCTCCATAGACCTGACAGACGCTGTAGTGGACCAGTCTGTTATGTTGTCTGTCTGGTAGCTCCATAGACCTGACAGACGCTGTAGTGGACCAGTCTGTTAAGTTGTCTGTCTGGTAGCTCCATAGACCTGACAGACGCTGTAGTGGACCAGTCTGTTAAGTTGTCTGTCTCGTAGCTCCATAGACCTGACAGACGTTTCATAATGGGAAGCCTTTGATTGAACTTTGTATAGAAAGGGGTTTGTTTATAGGTAATACATATTTTAAGAAAAAGAGGATAAATAAGTATACAAGATATGATGTAGGGCGTAATGACAGTAGTTTGTTGGACTGCGTATTGGTAGAGGAAAGACTGATGGGTAGACTTCAGGATGTACATGTTTATAGAGGGGCTATAAATATATCAGATCATTTTTTAGTTGTAGCTACAGTGAGAGTAAAAGGTAGATGGGATACAAGGAAAATGGAAGCAGCAAGTAAGAGAGAGGTGAAGGTTTATAAAATAAAGGAGCATGCAGTTAGGGTAAGATTTAAATAACTATTGGAGGATAGATGGGCTAGTGTGAGTATAGGCAATGAGGCTGAGGAGGTATGGGGTAGGTTTAAGAATGTAGTATTAGAGTTTTCAGCAGAAGTTTGTGGTTACAGGAAGGTGGGTGCGGGAGGGAAGAAGAGCGATTGGCGGAATGATGATGTAAAGCGAGTAGTAAGAGAGAAAAAGTTAGCATATGAGAGGTTTTTACAAAGGAGAAGTGATACAAGGAGGGAGAAGTGGTGAGGCAATGTAAAAAAGAGAGCAAACGAGAGAGTGAGTGAGATGTTATTAACAAATTTTGTTGAAAATAAGAAAAAGTTTTGGAGTGAGATTAATAAATTGAGGAAGACTAGGGAACGAATGGATAGGAGAAGAGAGTTATTAAATGGAGAGTTAGAGGTATTGGGAAGATGGAGGAAATATTTTGAGGAACTGTTAAATGTTGAAGAAGATAAGGAAGCTGTGATTTCGTGTATAGGGCAAGGAGGAATAACATTTTGTAGGAGTGAGGAAGAACCAGTTGTGAGTGTGGGGAAGTTCGTGAGGCAGTGGGTAGAATGAAAGGTGGTAAGGCAGTTGAGATTGATGAGATAAAGATAGAAATGTTAAAGCAGGTGGGGATGTAGTTCTGGAGTGGTTAGTGTTTTTATTTAACAAGTTTATGGAAGAGGGTAAGGTACCTAGGGATTGGCAGAGAGCATGCAAAGTTCCTTTATATAAAGGCAAAGGGGACAAAAGAGAATGTAAAAATTATAGGGGAATAAGTCTGGTGAGTATAAATGGTAAAGTGTATGGTAGAGTTATTAAATTGAAAGTATTTAAAGTAAACGGAGAACAGGATAGCAGATGAACAAGGAGGCTTTTGGAAGGGTAGGTGTATAGACCAAGTGTTTACAGTGAAACATATAGGTGAACATTATTTAGATAAGGGTAAAGAGGTTTTTGTGGCATTTATGGATTTGGAAAAGGCGTGTGCTAGGGTAGATAGGGGCTAAATGTGGCAGATGTTGCAAATGTATGGAATAGGAGGTAGGTTATTGAAAGTAGTGAAGGGCTTTCACGAGGATAGTGAGGGTCAGGTTAGAGTATGTAGGAGAGAGGGAGATTATTTCCCAGTAAAAGTAGGCCTTAGACAAGGATGTGTGATATCACCATGGCTGTTCAATATATTTATAGATAGGGTTGTAAGAGATGTGAATGTTCGGGTGTTGGCAAGAAATGTGGGGTTAAAAGACAAAGAATCTAACACAAAGTGGGAGTTGTCAGAGTTGCTCTTTGCTGATGACACTGTGCTTTTGGGAGATTCTGAAGAGAATTTGCAGAGGTTGGACGATGAGTTTGATAGGGTAAGTAAAAGAAGGAAATTAAAAGTGAATAAAGAAAAGAGTAAGGCAACGAAAGACTGGATGTCAGACTGGAGGGAGAGCATATGGAAGGGGTGAATGTTTTCAAATATTTGAGAGTCGATGTGTCAGCAGATGGGTCTATGAAAGATGAGGTGAATCATAGAATTGATGAGGGAAAAAGGTGAGTGGTGCACTGAGGAGTCTGTGGAGACAAAGAACTTTATCCATGGAAGCGAAGAGGGGAATGTATGAGAGTATAGTTATACCAACGCTCTTACATGGATGTGAAGCATGGGTGATGAATGTTGCAACAAGGAGGAGGTTGGAGGCAGTAGAGATGTCAAGTCTGAGGGCAATGTGTGGTGTGAATATAATGCAGAAAATTCGTGGTTTTGAGATTAGGAGGAGGTGCAGGATTACCAGAATTAATATCCAGAATTCTGAGGAGGGGTTATTGAGGCGGTTCGGACATGTAGAGAGGTTGGAATGAAATATAATGACTTCGAGAGTGTATAAATCTGTTTTGGAGGGAAGGCGAGGTAGAGGTCGCCCTAGGAAAGGATGGAGGGAGGGGGTAAAGGAGTTTTTTTGTGTGCGAGGGGCTTAAACTTCCAGCAAGCATGCGTGAGCGTGTTAGATAGGAGCGAAAGGAAACAAAGGGTTTTTAGGACTTGACGTGCTGTTGGAGTGTGAGCAAAGTAACATTTATGAACGGATTCAGGGAAACCGGCAGGCCGGACTTGAGTCCTGAAGATGGGAAGTAGTGTCTGCACTCTGAAGGAGGGGTGTTAATGTTGCAGTTTTATAACTGTAGTGTAAGCACACCTCTGGCAAGACAGTGATGGAGTGAATGATGTTGAAAGTTTTTCTTTTTCGGGCCACCCTGCCTTGGTGGGAAGCGGCCGATGTGTTAATAAAGAAAATCACACACACACACATGTACGTATATATATATATATATATATATATATATATATATATATATATATATATATATATATATATATATATATATATATATATATATATATATATATATATATATATATATATATATATATATATATATATATATATATAATAAGATCACAGTAAACAGGTGATTTCAGAATATGCAAAACAACCACTGTGAAAGAATAGTGAAATTCCAAACGCTTTCGTGACTACTCACATTATCAAGGAACAATAAAAGTAATGCATCAGAGGAAGGCATATAAAGGGTCTAGACCACACCTCACCATCACATCCCACAACAAAGCGACTCATAAGAAAGGGAACATTGCAGCAGACCTAGTGGCCCAACTAAACAAGTCCTTCACACAACCCACGAAGAAAATATTCTACCGAAGAATTAAGAATTTTAAAATTTATTATTTGTCCAATGTATTATTAAATTCATCTCAAATTCTATTAATTATAAATTGAATTAATTTATATAAACCAAAGGAAATATTCATATTATTGCCAAAACTGCTTTTTATGAAACAAGATTCAGTTATATTCCTGTCGACCATGGACTTGCTTGATACTACTTTCTCAACTTTTTGGAAATCAATTGGATGGTTAAAATCTCTTACATGAATAAATAGAGCATTGGAATCTTGTCCAGTTCTAATGCTATATTTATGTTGTTTTAATCTTAGTTCGAGATTTTTACCAGTTTGACCGTAATAAACTTTATCGCAAATTTTACAAGGAATCTTATAGACACATCCGTCAGCATTTTGGGGGGAATTCTTTATCAAAAGTTTTTTTACTGTATCAAGATTTTTAAATACAACTTTAATATTAAAAGTCTTACGAAGAGAAGGCATATCAACCAAGTTTTCATGGTAAGGGAGAACCAACATATTTTTAGTTGAATAAGGTTGGTTGTCCCTTTTTGGGTTGTAAAAAGTATTTCTAGCAACTTTAAAAGATTTTTCAATTACTTTATCATAAAGTTAAAACCCACTGAGAGACATTCTTGGGTAAAAAGAACAACAGATGCTTGAGAGATAGTAAGAGATGCCAGAGTCAGAGATATCACAATTGACGTGAGAGACATGACATAGAGCGAGAAACATCACACACTGGAGCGATAACATGAGAGACCGGCAGCCCGAGGTATAGTTTGAGAGATAGTGTGAGACAACAAAAGTTTCAGAGATAGTGAGAGACAACAAAGATTTGAAAGATAGTGATAGACAACAAAGGTTTAAGAGATAGAGACAAGAAGAGCTTGCGAGATAGTGAGAAACAACAAAGGCTTGAGAGATAGCCAGAAACAACGGAGATTTGACAGACAGTGAGATACAACATAGTTTTTAGAGATAATATGAGACAACGAAAGTTAGAGAGATAGTGAGAGACACTAAAGGTTTGAAAGATAGTGAGAGACACCAAAAGTTTGAAAGATAGTGAGAGACAACGAAGGTTCGAGAGTAAACAAAAGACAAGACACTTACGAGATAGTAAGAAACAATATAGTTTTGAGAGATAACAAGAGACAATACAATATTGAGAGATAGCAGGAGACAAGATAGTCTTGAGAGATAACAAGAGGCAATGTAGTCTTTAGAGATAAGAGACAAAAATAATCTTGAGAGATAGCAGGATTATTATTATTATAATCAAGGGGGAAGCGCTAAACCCGGAGGATTATATAGCACCTGGGGGGGGATGTGGATGGCATTCAGGCTTAATTCGGGGAACTGGAGCACAGATCCAATTCCCTAAATCAAGAGCCCCTCACCAACATCAAGGAACCTTCCTTGAGGGGGAGAGATAGCAGGAGACAAGGTAGTCTTGAGAGATAGCAAGAGACAGCAAACTTTGAACACCGCAACATAACCTTGTTTTATTACGCTGTGCTGTTGTTAGTTCCAGGTTCCATTATAAGTTTGTGCCGCCTTCCCAAAATACATGTATCTCCTCTGCGAGATGTCATGTATCTCCCCGAGAGATGTCATGTATCTCCCCTGCGAGACGTCATGTATCTCCCCGAGAGATGTCATGTATCTCCCCTGCGAGACGTTATGTATCTCCCGAGAGACGTCATTTATCTCCCCAACGAGACTTCATGTATCTCCTCGAAAGATGTCATGTATCTCCCTGAGAGATGTCATGTATCGATGACGTGACCAGTCCATTAGCCTTGAGGTGATCAGTCCCACTGCCTGGACAAGCTGTCAGCTGCTTAGTCTTGACCATTGTAAAGTTGAAGTATGACAACGAAGCTTTTAATACTTGCCACTTGGGGTTATTCAATCAGTTTGTATACATGATCAGCAACATAACTGACTCCTTCCGTTCACCTTTGCATTCTTTCTCTCTCTCTCTCTGCTTACCTCTGTCATTTCTCTGGCCTTGAAATGGCTACTGTGCTATGACGTATCCAAATGTTATATTTCTCGTAAAATATGATTAACCGCTGCTCTGTGTGTCATGTTGTGATGGCAGCTGTGTGTGTTATGTTGTGATGGCAGCTGTGTGTGTTATGTTGTGATGGCAGCTCTGTGTGTTATGTTGTGATGGCAGCTGTGTGTGTTATGTTGTGATGGCAGCTCTGTGTGTTATGTTGTGATGGCAGCTGTGTGTGTTATGTTGTGATGGCAGCTCTGTGTGTGGCAGTTCTGTGTGTGTTATGTTGTGATGGCAGCTGTGTGTGTCATGTTGTGATGGCAGCTGTGTGTGTTATGTTGTGATGGCAGCTGTGTGTGTTATGTTGTGATGGCAGCTGTGTGTGTTATGTTGTGATGGCAGCTGTGTGTGTTATGTTGTGATGGCAGCTGTGTGTGTTATGTTGTGATGGCAGCTCTGTGTGTTATGTTGTGATGGCAGCTCTGTGTGTTATGTTGTGATGGCAGCTGTGTGTGTTATGTTGTGATGGCAGCTCTGTGTGTTATGTTGTGATGGCAGCTCTCTGTGTTATGTTGTGATGGCAGCTGTGTGTGTTATGTTGTGATGGCAGCTCTGTGTGTTATGTTGTGATGGCAGCTCTGTGTGTTATGTTGTGATGGCAGCTGTGTGTGTTATGTTGTGATGTGTGTTATGTTGTGATGGCAGTTCTGTGTGTTATGTTGTGATGGCAGTTCTGTGTGTTATGTTGTGATGGCAGTTCTGTGTGTTATGTTGTGATGGCAGTTCTGTGTGTTATGTTGTGATGGCAGTTCTGTGTGTTATGTTGTGATGGCAGCTCTGACTCTGGTTCTCTTCTTGTTCAGTCGTGGAGACAGAGAATGTGTTGCTCTCCTGGCTGCAACATGTGGGGGTTAACTTGGTGACTTCCGCTGCGAAGTGTATGTTAAGAATACATTGTTACTCTCTGTTATTTAATGTTGCTTTTGTTAGGAGCTTGTTTGAGGAGTGTTTGTGTGTGTACTTACCTACGTGTGGTTGCAGGGGTTGAGTCAGCTCCTGGTCCCGCCTTGCAGTTTTATATATATATATATATATATATATATATATATATATATATATATATATATATATATATATATATATATATATATATATATATATATATATATATATATATATATATATATATATATATATATATATATATATATATATATATATATATATATATATATATATATATATATATATATATATATATATATATATATAAGTTGTCTTGCAGTTTCTCGTAGGACTGACAAATCTTCCAATAAGTATGTCCTAGTGTGAGTTCACTTGTCTTGTAAATAACCTGTCGGCACCATAAACTCAACTGGCCCATGCTAGACAGGTTTTTCTCAAATCCAACCCACTATATATCACCCAGGGTGGCTTAGTTATTGTGGGTGATATACAGTGTGATTCTCCGGGCACTGTCCACTCTGGGTTCTGCTCATAGACTCCCGTTTGTCCTCATGTAAGAACTTCGAGGAGTGTGTCGGTGAGTGTTGATCCCTGGGTATTAATGTCTAGTTGGATGATGGGAGAGACAGACTTTTTGAGAGTGCTAATCGCTTTGCCTTTCCTGGAATCCCTGTGGGATTCCAGTTAGGCTGAGGGATCCCAACCAGCCTGTGGGAACCAAGTGTGGAATCCCAGCCAGCTTGTGGGATCCCAGCCACCCTGTAGGAAACAAGTGTGGAATCTCACCCAGCCTGTGGGAACCAAGTGTGGGATCCCAGCCAGCCTTCAGTATCCAAGTGACTAGTAATTAGGTATCCGTTGCTGAGTATCTAGGTGAAGGTATATACACTGGTAAGTATGGAGATATGCTCCAACTAACCGGTATAGAAATATATACTTAATATTCATCTTATGGAAGGCATTAACATTGGTAAATGATCTCACAGGTAATGACCTCGTGATTAATGACTTCGTGGTTAATGACATTGGTTAATGACTTCGTGGTTAATGACATAGGTTAATGGCCTAGTATCATATAAGAACAGTCAAAATGTTTGAAAATAATATATGAGCATAGTCTGTCTAAAAGGTATATTCAGTATATCTAAAAATTTACGAGTATGCAGTATCTATAAAATGTATATACTCTATCTAAAAGGTATATACAGTATCTCCCTAAAAGGTATATGTAGTATCTCTGTAAAAGGTATATATAGTATCTAGAAGGTATATATAGTATCTAGAAGGTATATATAGTATCTAGAAGGTATATATAGTATCTAGAAGGTATATATAGTATCTCTCGAACAGGTATATGTATTATCTCCTTAAAATGTTTATACTGTATTTCTCTGAAAAGTATTTTTAGTATTGATCTAAAAGGCATATGCATTATCTCTCTAAAAGGTATATACAATATCTCTCTAAGAGGTATATACTGTATCTCACTGAAAGGTATATGCAGTACCTCTCTAAAAGATATATATAGTATCTCCATGAAGGTATATACAGTATCTCTTAAAAAGGTGCATACAGTATCTCTCGAAAAGGTATATATAATAATCGCTTTAAAAGTATATACAGTGTCTCTCTAAAAGGTATATACAGTATCTCTCTAAAAGGTATATATCGTATCACTCTATAAGGTATATACAGTGTCTCTCTAAACCGTTGTCTGGTATACATTGTGGGTTAGATGTGCAGGTTTATACTCGGTTATATAATATTGATTAAAACACTTCCTTATTCACAATTAGATCCCACTGTTATGAGTTAGAGAGAGAGCGAGAGAGAGAGAGAGAGAGAGAGAGAGAGAGAGAGAGAGAGAGAGAGAGAGAGAGAGAGAGAGAGAGAGAGAGAGAGAGAGAGAGAGAGAGAGAGAGAGAGAGAGAGAGAGAGAGAGAGAGAGAGAGAGAGAGAGAGAGGTAATTGGCCAGCCCTTTGCTCTGAGCTCGCCACCACCGACTGGAATGCTCTTCTCCAAGGGGATGTTGACAACCAAGTGAAAGCCTTCACTGGACACATCCTTAATCTACAACAAGAACACATTCCTCACCGGCAATATGTGACGAAGCCTACAGATCAGCCTTGGTTTGGCTTTCGTTGTAGAGAGGCTGCTACTGCTAAGTACAAAGCATAGCGAAGATATAAGAGACATCCTACCACCTATAACAGGAACTTGCACATGCAAGCCTGTAGGCATATGGGTGATGTTCAAAAGTGGGCCATTGCTAAATGGGAGGTGGACACTAAAAGAAAGTTAGCATCAGGTAGGTGGGTGGCTCCCAAAACCTGGTGGTCCCTGGTCAAGGACAGACAAGGTTATCTGCCTGATGAACTTATTCCACCTCTAAATCGACAGGATGGGACCACCTCTACTAGTAGTCAGAAGGCGGACCTCTTTGTTGAACACTTTGCTACCAAAATGCAAGTTCCTGATCCAGCAAGGGACCCTCCTTGGCTAGCTGCAAGAACTGTGTCAAAACTGTCAGTGGTGACAATAAGGCAGGAGGAGGTGCATTTCCTATTTAAATTGCTTGACCAAGAAAAGGCTGTGGGCCCAGACAAGTTGAGCCCAAGATTGTTGAGAAGATGTGCAGACCAGCTAGCAGCACCTCTAACTCGCATCTTTCAGCACTGCCTAGTACAGTGTAAATGGCCCTCTCTAAGGAAAGAGGCGAATGTAGTCCCTGTTCACAAAAAGAAGAGCAGAGCAGAAATCAGCAACTACAGACCAGTGTCACTCCTGTCAATCACTGGTAAGATCCTTGAGACAATAATCTCAAGACAAATGAGAGTTTTTTGACTACCACTCACTACTTTGTGATCGTCAATATGGCTTCAGGAAAGGTTACTCTGCTGCTGATCTGTTGTTAAACCTCTCCACTAAGTGGTACCAGTCACTGGATGAATCCAAAGTCAGCTGTGTGGTAGCACTGGACATTGCTGGCGCTTTCGACCGGGTGTGGCACCAGGGCCTCTTAGCAAAACTTCAAGCACTGGGAATTGCAGGCTCTACGCTATGTCTCCTCAGTGACTACCTTCATGGTAGATCTCTAAGTGTAGTTCTCAATGGAACGGAATCAGCAAGACATCCTATTGGGGCAAGTGTTCCACAAGGAAGCGTGCTGGGTCCATTGTTATGGAATATCTACTTCAACGACCTTCTTCATCTCATCCCAGAATCACATGCATATGCAGACGACTGTACACTGACATTCACTTATCCAAGAGAAGAAATGCCAGCTGCTCTAAGCTACATCAATCACCAGCTGAGAGCTATATCAGCTTGGGGAAATAGATGGCAAGTAACAACATTTGCACCTGAGAAAACGCAAATGATGATCGTCTCTAGGCACCATGATGGTAATGCTGGTGCAGTAGTAAGGATGAATGGGAGGAAGTTGGCACCTGGAGAAGAAGTTGATATCCTTGGGGTGAAATTTGACTCCAAACTAACCATGAAGAACCATGTTGTAAATCTTGCAAACAAGGCAGCCAGGAAGCTTACAGCACTTCGCCGTATCTCCCATCTGCTTGACAGTAGGGGTTGCAAGATCCTGTACGAGGCACAAGTACGCTCATACCTTGAGTATGCTCCACTTTCTTGGTTTGCCTGCCCCCTCTCATCTGCGACTGCTTGACAGAGTAGAGAACAGAGCAAGACGTCTCATCTCTCGCCTGGACCCATCCTGGATAGATCTGTCATTTCAGCAGAGCCTTCAACATAGGAGGGATGTGGGTGGCCTTACTGTTATGTGTACAAGGCCAATATTGTCAAAATACCACACTTGGATCCACTTCGAGGACAGCGTGAAACAAGCTTTTATGCCACAAGACGGGCAGAAAGCAGCAACTTCCTCTGGCTGTACCCTTCTCCAGAACATCACTCCATCTGAGATCATACATACCCAGGATGACTAGAGTATGGAACACATTCGTACAGCATAATGATGTCAACGAGATAAAGTCAGTTGATCAAATGAAAATGCTGGCAGATGCTCCAACTTCATCCTGTTTCCTACTTGTATGTCTCATAACAATAAAAATACTTTCAAATGAGCTGATGTAGGTAACAGCTCAGCTTGTCAATAAAGTTAGGAATCCTTAACCTGTAAATAGCTGTCAATAAAGCTAGGGATCCTTAACCTTGTCCAAACCCTGTGTAGAGAGAGAGAGAGAGAGAGAGAGAGAGAGAGAGGGGGGGGGGGGAATGACAAGCCAGCGAAACTGGACCTATTATTTACCACAGGTGCATCTGACATAGGTGAAACAGAATACGAGAACCCTCTAAGCGCTAGTGATCGTGCGACCCTGAACTTCGAGTGTCTAGTGGAACTAAAGGCAGAGGGAAGTGCAGTCGGTGGAGGGCTTGAAAACCCGGATTTTAGAGGAGTTCCGTGACTTCCTGAATGTAATGAATTGGGACAGTGAATTGGAAGGTAAGTTAGTGGATGAGATGATGGAGTACATACCTGGAAAATGCAGGGAAGCTTAGAGACTTCCATGCCAAGAAGAAGATGCAGAAACAACAAAGAAAGAGAACTTGGTTCAATCAGAGATACAGGGAGGCAAATAAAGAAGAAAGTTAGAGAGTGGGAAAATGTAGAAAGACCAGGACAGAGGAGAACGGAAAAGTGAGTAGATTGGCCAGAAACGAATGCTAGGGTGAGGAGGTGCTGAGAGACAATTTGATAATGACATAGCAGCTAAGGCCAAGTACGAACCAATATCAGCAAAAGGCAAAGTCTGAACCGAAACTAATTCACAGCCATATCAGAAGAAAGACGACAGTAAAGGACCAGTTAATTCGACTGGGGAAGGAAGAAAAGAAGGAAGGAAGGAAGGAAAGAAGCAAGAAAGGAAGGAAGGAAGGAGGAGAACTCATGAACAACGACAAGGAATTCTGTGAAGTGTTGATAAAACGACTTGAAAAGTCCTTTCAGTAGAAACTGGAGCAATACCAGAGATATTAAGGAACGGAGAGCACCAACAAGTACTGGATAACATCCACAGAACAGGGAAAGAGGTAAAAACAAAAATTGGTGGACCTGGATATATAAAAGACACAGGAGCCCACAACATGTCGTCATAGACTCCGTGGGAGGGTGCAGAAGTATTGTCTAAACCACGAAATATGACTTACAATAAGTCAGTGGATAGTATCTAGAAGGTATATATAGTATCTAGAAGGTATATATAGTATCTCTCGAACAGGTATATGTATTATCTCCTTAAAATGTTTATACTGTATTTCTCTGAAAAGTATTTTTAGTATTGATCTAAAAGGCATATGCATTATCTCTCTAAAAGGTATATACAATATCTCTCTAAGAGGTATATACTGTATCTCACTGAAAGGTATATGCAGTACCTCTCTAAAAGATATATATAGTATCTCCATGAAGGTATATACAGTATCTCTTAAAAAGGTGCATACAGTATCTCTCGAAAAGGTATATATAATAATCGCTTTAAAAGTATATACAGTGTCTCTCTAAAAGGTATATACAGTATCTCTCTAAAAGGTATATATCGTATCTGGAAGACAGCAAATGGGGTCCCTATATTGAAGAAAGAAGACAGCCAGGATGTGTTAAGCTACAGACCAGTTTCTCTGACATTCATACCTTGCAAAGTAAACTATAACCAGAATGGCTTTATAAATGACAAATTTTGTTTTATTAACTTACTGGAGTATTGTAGCACAGTAGCGGATAAATAAGAGAAAGAGAGGGTTGGGTGGATTGTATTATTTTAGACTTCAAGAATGAGTTTGATACTGTAACCTACAGGATGATGGGCCAAAATTTTGAGATTCAAGCAGGAATAACAAGGAACGTACTCGGGTGAATCAAAGAGTGTCTTAGGGAAAGGAAGCAAAGAATGAATGTGAGGAAAGAGACGTCAGAAATGGGAAAGAGCAGCTAGAGGGATCCCACAAGGATCGGTATTAAGACCGGTAGTGTTTGAATCATTCCCATTTGATATGTAAATGACATATCATCAGATGGGATTGATTAAGGTATAACCCTGTTTGCTGATGATGTGAAAATAATGAGAATAAGAACAGTTG
>NW_027196823.1:0-20000 GCF_038502225.1 Cherax quadricarinatus
TTTCCCAGTTTTATTCTTCTTATTGACTCATTTCTTTTATTCTGACTGACTAACTGTTGACAGCAGAGTCAGCCAGGCTGACAGCAGAGTCAGCCAGGCTGACAGCAGAGTCAGCCAGGCTGACAGCTGTACCACGGAACTGTGCTCTTCTTTATTGTGAATTATTATGTAGTTCACATAAGTTTTCTTCTGAAGTTTACTCTTCACTTTCATCTACACATACACATCACTACAAACACACTACTACGTACACATATATATACATGTGTACACGTTCTCATAAGCATATCTGCACTCTCTCACACCACTGTTTAAATTAATGAGTTCTATATGAATAGTGTAAGAAAATTAAGAAAATTCTTGATCATGTTATTTAAATTTTCTTAAGAAACTTGAATGAGGGTTACAATATTTTGATGAAATATTTTGAAAAGGATATAAATATGTGAAGAAGTGATTAACTTCAGAGACTTGGAGTTAAAACAGAGATATTCTTATAAATTATCTTAATAAACATTTAGTTTAATTAGAATTAATTAAATAATTCTCTCAGTTTTCTCATACTCTCTTCTCTCACCTCTTCAATAATGACATAAAAAACATTCACCACAACAGATGGATAAAAAAAAAAACTCGGTGATGAAAATAAAAACTATCAACCTGGATGATTCGATCTACTGATAATAAGAATTTGGCCAGTGGTGGCCAGTACGACGCCACAACCTGGCCAGTACGACGCCACAACCTGGCCAGTACGACTGTGTGTTAATGTCTCCCAGACTGTTGTTATGTACTGTGATGTATCAATGTTAACATATATTCCACAGTGAATGCACTATGTTGCAGAGATATATGACACACTGAATGTTGTGGTGCTGCACTATGTTGCAGAGATATATGGCATATAGCTGGAAAGTAATGAAAAAGACAAAACTGTAGAAGGGAACTATTGAATGAAGGAGTTTGTTTCACAGGTGAAAGTTCCTCTCTGCTGTTATGTGTTTTTTCACCACCATCGTTGTGTTGTGATGTGTATAAAGTCTGTCTGATACACCAGAGTTAATAACACTGTATGTAACCTGTCTGGTAAATACCTGATAGAAAACTTATTGACAGGATTCTTTTCTTAGGATTCTGTTGGTAGGAATCAAGTTTATAAGACTGGACGCTATTATGAGATTACTACTGGAAGGACTGTTACCAGAAGACTTTTAGTAGAAGACCTCCGGTAGGTTTCTGTTGGAAATAGTTTTGGCAACACTCTATTGGTAAAAGACTTTAGGTAGCGATTCGTTTGTAACGTATAAGATGAATAAAACGAGACTCACGAAATCGTAATGGCACGATTGCAAACAAACCGAACCACGGGCGGGATTTGAACCCGCGGTCAGAGAGTCTCAAATCCCGCCCGTGGTATGGTTTGGTTAAGATGAATCAAGTCAGATGGTTTTACAGTGACATATAAAACAGTGTATTAACACACAAAACATGAAAGTAACTCATAAGTATCATAACAATAAAAAAGTATAGTGACACAAATCATTAGAGAAACACATAAAAAAGTAAATTGAGACATAAAACATTGTAGTGACAAATAAATAAGTACAATAACACACAAAACATTGTAGTGACAAATAAATTAGTACAATAACACAAAAAAAAGCTTAACAAACAAACCATCATAATTACACACAAAAATATATGTAATACAAAACAGTACAATAACACAGAAGACCAGTACAATTCAAAAGAATTAAAAATAATAATGTAACATACAAAGTAGATAGTAGGTTGGTAGACAGCAACCACCCAGGGTGGTACTACCGTCCTGTGGTAGTAGGTTGGTAGACAGCAACCACCCAGGGTGGTACTACCGTCCTGCCAGATGACTGTGAAACAGAAACCTGTAACTGTTTTACATGATGGTAGGATTGCTGGTTTCTTTTTCTGTCTCATAAACACGCTAGATAACAGGGATATCTTGCTACTCCTACTTACACTTTGGTCACACTTCACAGACACGCACATGCATATATATATATATACATACATCTAGGTTTTTCTCCTTTTTCTAAATAGCTCTTGTTCTTCTTTATTTCTTCTATTGTCCATGGGGAAGTGGAAAAGAATCTTTCCTCCGTAGGCCATGCGTGTCGTATGAGGCGACTAAAATGCCGGGAGCAAGGGGCTAGTAACCCCTTCTCCTGTAGACATTTGCTAAAAAAGAGAAGAAGAAAAACTTTATAAAACTGGGATGCTTGAATGTGCGTGGATGTAGTGCGGATGACAAGAAACAGATGATTGCTGATGTTATGAATGAAAAGAAGTTGGATGTCCTGGCCCTAAGCGAAACAAAACTGAAGGGGGTAGGGGAGTTTCGGTGGGGGGAAATAAATGGGATTAAATCTGGAGCATCTGAGAGAGTTAGAGCAAAGGAAGGGGTAGCAGTAATGTTGAAGGATCAGTTATGGAAGGAGAAAAGAGAATATGAATTTGTAAATTCAAGAATTATGTGGATTAAAGTAAAGGTTGGATGCGAAAAGTGGGTCATAATAAGCGTGTATGCACCTGGAGAAGAGAGGAATGTAGAGGAGAGAGAGAGATTTTGGCAGATGTTAAGTGAATGTATAGGAGCCTTTGAACCAAGTGAGAGAGTGATTGTGGTAGGGGACCTGAATGCTAAAGTAGGAGAAACTTTTAGAGAGGGTGTGGTAGGTAAGTTTGGGGTGCCAGGTGTAAATGATAATGGGAGCCCTTTGATTGAACTTTGTATAGAAAGGGGTTTAGTTATAGGTAATACATATTTTAAGAAAAAGAGGATAAATAAGTATACAAGATATGATGTAGGGCGAAATGACAGTAGTTTGTTGGATTATGTATTGGTAGATAAAAGACTGTTGAGTAGACTTCAGGATGTACATGTTTATAGAGGGGCCACAGATATATCAGATCACTTTTTAGTTGTAGGTACACTGAGAGTAAAAGGTAGATGGGATACAAGGAGAATAGAAGCATCAGGGAAGAGAGAGGTGAAGGTTTATGACCTATATAACAACGAGGGGAAGAGAGGAGTTATATCAGTAGCCTTAAGAGAGAGGCTACTCAGTTTTAAATCCAGAATACCTAAGATGTACTTTCTTCCCAAGATACATATGGTCAAGGGCAAAGACACAGGGACGTTCAAGACTAGACCATTGTTCTCAGGATGTGCAGCACCAACAAGACCCGTAGACAAGGTGATGTCAGCCCTGCTGATGCCACTACTAGAACTTCTGCCAGAAAGAATCAGGGATACTACACATTTGCTAACAGAAGTGGAAAGAATAATGAAATAAGTAAGGACAGCCCCGACAGACCTAAGGATGATCTCCTTGGATATATTCCCTGTATTCATCTATACCACAAGAAGAAGCGGCAAGGGCGGTATCAGAGTTCTATGAGGACAACATAGATAAGATTAGAGAGGATTTTTTAAAGTTGGGAATCAAGAAGCCGCCCAGTGGCCAAATCGTGCAGAGAGCACTAGTCCACATTATGAAGGATACTGTCCTTAAATTTAACAGTAAAGTCTACAGGCAAAAGATAGGAACAGTAATAGGGGTTTCTGTGAGCGTCGCTGTAGCAGAAATTTTTGTACACTGCACTTTGGAAAGGTAGAGAGAGAAGGGACCGGACACAGTTACCTACATGAGATACATAGATGACGTTTACTGTGATAAGAGGGGGAGACGAAAGGGTGGAAGAATTAAAAACATGGGCAAAAAGAGCACACCCATCCCTGAAGTTCACTTCAGGACATAGCAGTACAGATCTGCCATTCCTGGATACAGTGTCTTACCTGAATAAGGAGAGAGAAATATACAGCAAAACCTATTACAAACCAGGTAATGCCCATCAATACTTTCTATGGATATCGTCGTACCCAAGAAACTTGAAGCAATCACTACCCTACTTCTTAGCATTAAGGATCAAACGAATTTGCAGCGACGATTCCTGTTTTGAAAACTTCCTAAAGGATATGTGGAATTTCTTCAAGTCTTAGGCTTGCAGAACGAAAACTCAAGGCAGTCAGAAGAGAACAGCTTCTGGCATCGAAAAACAGAGGCAGACACAAGGAACATTCTACCATCCTTGTACAGTCAACTATTTTTCGGGGAAATCAAGACAGCTAAAGGAGCTGTGGACATGGATCAATGAAGAATTCCAACAAGCATTTTGGATGGAGCACTTTCCTGATGAACCCCGATGATCGCCTGAAGGAAGGATGAGTCTCTAAGGGACAAACTTGTGAGAACAGAATTTCCGAGGAAGAAGCAGTGAGGACGGATCTGGAAACACTTGAGTGCAGGCTACTACACACACACAAAAATGTACTTTTCAGAATAGACCGTATATGGTGAAACTGAGAGTGAAACTCAATTTCCAATGGGCTAAATGTGTAGAACGGGCTATCATAATTTACCCTCAAAACGGAAAGAGAAATTGAATGCTAACATTGGTATACTTTCGCCTACATAAAGGGATGTTAATTTTAGACGTTCCCGGCATACCCTATTTTCGACATGGGCTGACAGGATCTCGGAAGGGTGAAATGTAAAGGACAGGTGTTACGAACACTGGTCTAATGTCACTCAAATCCTCATAAGGACCAGATACATAATGAACAATCAGGGATTTTTGTATAGCATCCTAGCTTAAGATTGTGCGCAACTGACACTAAACAGATATCGAGTTTGTACATTGCACTTATTTACTTCGCCACAGATGGGCAAAATCTCAGATGGGTGAAACGTGAAAGACATGTGTAGAGAACCTTGATCTAATGTCATCAAATTCTTATGTGCAATCATTCCAAAGTGAGCAATCCAGGGATTTTTGTATAACATCCTTGCTTAAGATTGTGCACAATTGACTCTACTAAACAGCTGTTGAGGTTGTATATTCCATCACTTGAATTATGTAAGACATTCCTATCATGTTTGATGAGAGAGGATTCAATTATGTTCCTTTCTGTAATGAAACTATTGGGTACAATGACCTGGTCTGCTGCCCACCCCAGCGGATGATTGCAAGTACTAAAATGATCAAAAATTGCATTCAACTCCTGAGCCTTCTGTACTGAATACTGATGTTGGGCTAATATGATTTCTATTGTTTGGATTAAGTTTCGCTCTCACAACTAGGAATGTTAATTATGTAGATATAGCTAAGTTGTTTTGTACCTTTAATATCTGCAAAGGGATGGTCTATGGTACCTTACTCCATCCAGTGCTTCTCAACTGCCCTCTATGATTTATGAAAGCACATAGCGATCTCCGTAACGATCAGACCTTGCATCTTACGCAAGCTGATAAATCTAACAAATTTGTCATTTTAGATGAAACTGAATATTCTGATAAGATGAACAGCTTACTAAGGGATAATGGAAAGTACGAACCTCTAGGAACCTCCTCGAACACATCAACTCACTTCAATGAACGACTTAAAAAGTTATTGAAGGGGAATGATGAATTAAATGTCTGTTAGCCAGGACGACAACTCTACCGTATCTTTATAACTTAATTACAGCCCATAAACCAGTAACCCAGGCTGTCCTATTATAAGTTCAGGAGGCTCGGCTGCATGCATTCTGTCCAAATGGCTAGTTAAGCTTCTAACTCTTATGGTCGGAAAGATTTCAGATGCTCATATTAAGAATATCGTCACCTTACAGAAAGACTCCAAAAATTAAATCCATCACATAAGTTTACTCTTGTACATTTTGATATCACAGCATTATTTACTAGAATCCTTGTCTTTGATTTGCTTATGTATCTAGAAGAACTAAAAAACTTCTTCATGCCCTACCCCACTAACATAATTATTGAATTCATTAAGCTGTGTGTGATGGACTGCAAGTTCGTACTTGGAAGTAAATACTATGATCAAAAACAAGTCATGGCCTAGAGAAATCTGCTTAGTCTATTAATCATCAACTTGTATATGGAATTGTATGTGACTAGAATCCTTAAAGACACTTCCAAGTAGAGTCAAGTAGTTCAGATACGTTGACGATATTCTGTGTAGCCTAGAGATCTCGATATTGATGAGTTCCGTCCTAGACTCAGTGATTTTGTATAATCAGTTAAGTTTATAACAGAGCTCGAAGTAGATAACAAATTGCCTTCTTAGATGTTTTAATCCATCTGTTGACAAGAAATTTAAATTTACAGCAAATCAACTGTTTCATCACACATATTCACTGTTATTCCAATCATGAATCATAGGTTAAAAGGAGTGTTTTTCTGACATTATTCTTGAGACCTTTACGTATTTGTAGACCGGAAAATTTGGATGATGAAATTAATAAGATATTCAACACAGTCACTAAACTGAAATATCCTGGGGATTTTGTTGAGATGACATTACTGACAGCCAAGAAGACTTTCTACAGGACTGAACCTAGGGAAGTACCTTCCAGGAAAACTATCTTGGTTTTTGCCTCACAATGAGAATATGGCTGGTCTGTTTGATGCATTAAAAAAAGCTGAAAATACTCTTCATGAACATGGGGACAATGTAGCAGTTTATTAAGAATGCATCATCCAACATTGTTGATGGTGAATATCAAAATGGTATTCAATACCGACAAGTTGGTATGAAAGACACAAAGACAACATTTAGGCATCTTTATTCCGAAACGTTTCACATACACAGTAAGAGAAACGTTTCAGAGTATGAAACAGAATTCTTCTCCAGCCTGAGGGACTGACATCCATCAAGGGTGATGGACTGATTACATCGTCTTCACATCTCTACTGCCCCTGCCTACTTTCTGTACTCGATTAGAGAAACTTACTGTGTTGGCGAAACGTTTTGGAATAAAGATGCCTAAATGTTGCCTATGTGTCTTACCAGCATTGTTGATTGTGCTCACAATGTCCCAGGCACACAATGCTTTCTTTCGTATGTCGGGCAGAAATCAGATTAGCCCAACATCAGAACTCGGCATGAACGGCTAAGGAATCAAATGCAGTCTTTAATCACATTTGTATTAGCAATCATCCGATGGGGTGGGCAGCAGTTAAGGTCATTGCACCCAATACAACCGTTATGGAAAGGAACATAACTGAAACGTCTTTTATCAAACAAGATAAGTATACCTCATATAATTAAAGTAATGGAATGTGCAAACTCGACAGCTATGTAGTAGAGTCAGTTGTGCACAGTCTTAAGAAAGGATGCTTTACAAAATTTCCAGCTTGTTCACAAAGTAAAGGGTCCACGTAAGGATTTGGTGATATTAAACCAATGTTCTCCACACCTGCCTTGCACATTTCAAACATCCGAGATCCTGCCCATCTGTGAGGAAGTACTCTGTAGTGCTACATATTGTATAGTGCACTGTATAGTGCTACTGCATAGTGCACTGTATAGTGCTACTGCATAGTGCACTGTATAGTGCTACACACTGAGTAGTGGTACACACTGTGCAGTGCTACACACTGTGTAGTGGTACACACTGTGTAGTGGTACACATTGAGTAGTGGTACACACTGTGTAGTGGTACCCACTGTGTAGTGCTACACACTGTACATTGATACACACTGTACAGTGCATAAGAGTTGATGAAGTTAGTCAGTTACTTGTAATGGCGTCTCTGAATCACTGTACTGGTGGTAACACTGTCTCTACTGCAAGATGAGTTGGGTAGTGTTTTTTATACAAGAAGAATTGGGAATTTTTTTTCTAGAAAAGATAAGTTGGGTATTGTCTTCTCTGGAGGAAGAATGGTAGAGTAATGCTCTATCTAGAGGAAGAATGGTAGAGTAATGCTCTATCTAGAGGAAGAATGGTAGAGTAATGCTCATTCTGGAGGAAGAATGGTAGAGTAATGCTCTATATAGAGGAAGAATGGTAGAGTAATGCCCACTCTGGAGGAAGAATGGTAGAGTAATGCTCTATCTAGAGGAAGAATGGTAGAGTAATGCTCACTCTGGAGGAAGAATGGTAGAGTAATGCTCTATCTAGAGGAAGAATGGTAGAGTAATGCCCACTCTGGAGGAAGAATGGTAGAGTAATGCCCACTCTGGAGGAAGAATGGTAGAGTAATGCTCTATCTAGAGGAAGAATGGTAGAGTAATGCTCTTTCTAGAGGAAGAATGGTAGAGTAATGCCCACTCTGGAGGAAGAATGGTAGAGTAATGCTCTCTCTGGAGGAAGAATGGTAGAGCAAAGCTCTCTCTAGAGGAAGGATGGTAGAGTAATGCCCTCTCTGGAGGAAGAATGGTAGAGTAATGCTTTCTAGGAAGATGACACCCTCTCTAGTGCGAGGCTAGGCAGATGACACCCTCTCTAGTGCGAGTCTAGGCAGATGACACCCTCTCTAGAGCGAGGCTAGGAAGATGACACCCTCTCTAGAGCAAGGCTAGGAAGATGACATCCTCTCTAGAGCGAGGCCAGGAGGATGACGTCCTCTCTAGAGCGAGGCTAGTAAGATGACACCCTCTCTAGAGCGAGGCTAGTAAGATGACACCCTCTCTAGAGCGAGGCTAGTAAGATGACACCCTCTCTAGAGCGAGGCTAGTAAGATGACACCCTCTACAGAGCGAGGCTAGTAAGATGACACCCTCTCTAGAGCTAGGCTAGGAAGATGACGTCCTCTCTAGAGCGAGGCTAGTAAGATGACACCCTCTCTAGAGAGAGGCTATTAGACGACACCCTCTCTAGAGCGAAGCTAGGAGGATGACACCCTCTCTAGAGCGAGGCTAGGCAGATGACACCCTCTCTAGAGCGACTATAGGTAGATGACACCCTCTCTAGAGCTAGGCTAGGAAGATGCCACCCTCTCTAGAGCGGGGCTAAGAAGATGACACCCTCTCTAGAGCGAGGCTAGTAAGATGACACCCTCTCTAGGGCGAGGCTAGTAAGATGACACCCTCTCTAGAGCGAGGCTAATAAGATGACACCCTCTCTAGAGCGACTATAGGTAGATGACACCCTCTCTAGAGCAGGGCGTAGAAGATGACACCCTCTCTAGAGCGAGGCTAGTAAGATGACACCCTCTCTAGAGCGAGGCTAGTAAGATGACACCCTCTCTAGAGCGAGGCTAGTAAGATGACACCCTCTCTAGAGCGAGGCTAGTAAGATGACACCCTCTCTAGAGCGAGGCTAGTAAGATGACACCCTCTCTAGAGCGAGGCTAGTAAGATGACACACTCTCTAGAGCGTAAGATGACACCCTCTCTAGAGCGCCGCTACGAAGATGACACCCTCTCTAGAGCGAGGCTAGGAAGATGACACCCTCTCTAGAGCGAGGCTAGGAAGATGACACCCTCTCTAGAGCGAGGCTAGTAAGATGACACCCTCTCTAGAGCGAGGCTAGTAAGATGACACCCTCTCTAGAGCTAGAGCGAGGCTAGGAAGATGACACCCTCTCTAGAGCGAGGCTAGTAAGATGACACTCTCTCTAGAGCGAGGCTAGTAAGATGACACCCTCTCTAGAGAGAGGCTATTAGACGACACCCTCTCTAGAGCGAGGCTAGGAGGATGACACCCTCTCTAGAGCGAGGCTAGTAAGATGACACCCTCTCTAGAGCGAGGCTAGGAAGATGACACCCTCTCTAGAGCGAGGCTAGGAAGATGACACCCTCTCTAGAGCGGGGCTAGGAAGATGACACCCTCTCTAGAGCGAGGCTAGTAAGATGACACCCTCTCTAGAGCGAGGCTAGTAAGATGACACCCTCTCTAGAGCGAGGAGGACACCCTCTCTAGGAAGATGACACCCTCTCTAGAGCGACTGTAGGTAGATGACACCCTCTCTAGAGCGAGGCTAGGAAGATGACACCCTCTTCTAGCGAGCGGAAGGCTAGGAAGAGGACACCCTCTCTAGAGCGAGGGTAGGAAGATGACACCCTCTCTAGAGCGAGGCTAGGAAGATGACACCCTCTCTAGAGCGAGACTAGAGGAAGATGACACCCTCTCTAGAGCGGAGCTAGGAAGATGACACCCTCTCTAGAGCGAGGCTAGGAAGATGACAAACTCTCTAGAGCGAGGCTAGTAAGACGACACCCTCTTTAGAGCAAGGCTAGGAAGATGACACCCTCTCTAGAGCGAAGCTAGGCAGATAACACCCTCTCTAGAGCAAGGCTAGGAGGATGACACCCTCTCTATAGCGAGGCTAGTAAGATGACACCCTCACTAGAGCGAGGCTAGTAAGATGACACCCTCTCTAGAGCTAGGCTAGGAAGATGACGTCCTCTCTAGAGCGAGGCTAGTAAGATGACACCCTCTATAGAGCTAGTAAGGCTAGGAAGATGACACCCTCTCTAGAGCGGGGCTAGGAAGATGACACCCTCTCTAGAGCGAGGCTAGTAAGATGACACCCTCTCTAGAGCGAGGCTAGGAAGATGACACCCTCTCTAGAGCGAAGCGAGGAAGATGACACCCTCTCTGACACCCTCTCTAGAGCGAGGCTAGGAAGATGACACCCTCTCTCTAGGAAGATGACACCCCTCTCTAGAGCGAGGCTAGGAAGATGACACCCTCTCTAGAGCGGGGCTAGGAAGATGACACCCTCTAGAGCGAGGCTAGGAAGATGACACCCTCTCTAGAGCGAGACTAGGAAGATTGCACCCTCTCTAGTGCGAGACTAGGAAGATGACACCCTCTCTAGAGCGAGGCTAGTAAGATGACACCCTCTCTAGAGCGAGGCTAGGAAGATGACAACCTCTCTAGAGCGAAGCTAAGAAGATGACACCCTCTCTAGAGCGAGGATAGGCAGATGACTCCCTCTCTAGAGCGACTATAGGTAGATCACACCCTCTCTATATCGAGGCTAGTGAGATGACACCCTCTCTAGAGCGAGGCTAATAAGATGACACCCTCTCTAGTGCGAGGCTAGTAAGATGACACCCTCTCTAGAGCGGGGCTAGTAAGATGACACCCTCTCTAGAGCTAGGCTAGGAAGATGACGTCCTCTCTAGAGCGAGGCTAGTAAGATGACACCCTCTCTAGAGCGAGGCTAGGAAGATGACACCCTCTCTAGAGCGAGGCTAGGAAGATGACACCCTCTCTAGAGCGAGGCTAGTAAGATGACACCCTCTCTAGAGCGACTATAGGTAGATGACACCCTCTCTAGAGCGAGGCTAGGAAGATGACACCCTCTCTAGAGCGAGGCTAGGAAGATGACACCCTCTCTAGAGCTAGGCTAGGAAGATGCCACCCTCTCTAGAGCGAGGCTAGTAAGATGACACCCTCTCTAGAGCGAGGCTAATAAGATGACACCCTCTCTAGAGCGACTATAGGTAGATGACACCCTCTCTAGAGCAGGGCTAAGAAGATGACACCCTCTCTAGAGCGAGGCTAGTAAGATGACACCCTCTCTAGAGCGAGGCTAGTAAGATGACACCCTCTCTAGAGCGAGGCTAGTAAGATGACACCCTCTCTAGAGCGAGGCTAGTAAGATGACACCCTCTCTAGAGCGAGGCTAGGAAGATGACACCCTCTCTAGAGCGAGGCTAGGAAGATGACACCCTCTCTAGAGCGAGGCTAGTAAGATGACACCCTCTCTAGAGCGAGGCTAGGAAGATGACACCCTCTCTAGAGCGAGGCTAGGAAGATGACACCCTCTCTAGAGCGAGGCTAGAAAGATGGCACCCTCTCTAGAGCGCTAGGAAGATGACACCCTCTCTAGAGCGACTATAGGTAGATGACACCCTCTCTAGAGCGAGGCTAGGAAGATGACACCCTCTCTAGAGCGAGGATAGGAAGATGACACCCTCTCTAGAGGCGAGATGACACTCTCTCTAGAGCGAGGCTATAAGATGACACCCTCTCTAGAGCGAGGCTACACCCTCTCTAGAGCGAGGCTAGGAGGAGGAAGATGACACCCTCTCTAGAGCGAGGCTAGTAAGATGACACTCTCTAGAGAGGCTAGGAAGATGACCCTCTCTAGATGACACCCTCCTCTTTAGAGCGGAGGCTAGGAAGATGACACCCTCTCTAGAGCGAGGCTAGTAAGATGACACCCTCTCTAGAGCGAGGCTAGGAAGATGACACCCTCTCTAGAGCGAAGCTAGGAAGATGACACCCTCTCTAGAGCGAGGATAGGCAGATGACACCCTCTCTAGAGCGACTATAGGTAGATGACACCCTCTCTAGAGCGAGGCTAGGAAGATGACACCCTCTCTAGAGCGAGGCTAGGAAGATGCTAGGAAGATGACACCCTCTCTAGAGCGACTATAGGTAGATGACACCCTCTCTAGAGCGAGGCTAGGAAGATGACACCCTCTCTAGAGCGAGGCTAGGAAGATGACACCCTCTCTAGAGCGAGGCTAGGAAGATGACACCCTCTCTAGATCTGAGCTAGGAAGATGACACCCTCTCTAGAGCGGAGCTAGGAAGATGACACCCTCTCTAGAGCGAGGCTAGGAAGATGACACCCTCTCTAGAGCGAGGCTAGTAAGATGACACCCTCTCTAGAGCGAGGCTAGGAAGATGACACCCTCTCTAGAGCGAAGCTAGGAAGATGACACCCTCTCTAGAGCGAGGATAGGCAGATGACACCCTCTCTAGAGCGACTACAGGTAGATGACACCCTCTCTAGAGCGAGGCTAGGAAGATGACACCCTCTCTAGAGCGGGGCTAGGAAGATGACACCCTCTCTAGAGCGAGGCTAGTAAGATGACACCCTCTCTAGATCGAGGCTAGTAAGATGACACCCTCTCTAGAGCGAGGCTAATAAGATGACACCCTCTCTAGAGCGAGGCTAGTAAGATGACACCCTCTCTAGAGCGAGGCTAGGAAGATGACACCCTCTCTAGAGCGAGGCTAGTAAGATGACACCCTCTCTAGAGCGAGGCTAGTAAGATGACACCCTCTCTAGAGCGAGGCTAGGAAGATGACACCCTCTCTAGAGCGAGGCTAGGAAGATGACACCCTCTCTAGAGCGACTATAGGTAGATGACACCCTCTCTAGAGCGAGGCTAGGAAGATGACACCCTCTCTAGAGCGAGGCTAGGAAGATGACACCCTCTTTAGAGCGGGGCTAGGAAGATGACACCCTCTCTAGAGCGAGGCTAGGAAGATGACACCCTCTCTAGAGCGAGACTAGGAAGATGACACCCTCTCTAGAGCGAGGCTAGGAAGATGACACCCTCTCTAGAGCGAGGCTAGGAAGATGACACCCTCTCTAGAGCGAGGCTAGGAAGATGACACCCTCTCTAGAGCGAGGCTAGGAAGATGACACCCTCTCTAGAGCGAGGATAGGCAGATGACACCCTCTCTAGAGCGAGGCTAGGAAGATGACACCCTCTCTAGAGCGAGGCTAGGAAGATGACACCCTCTCTAGAGCGAGGCTAGGAAGATGACACCCTCTCTAGAGCGAGGCTAGTAAGATGACACCCTCTCTAGAGCGAGGCTAGGAAGATGACACCCTCTCTAGAGCGAGGCTAGGAAGATGACACCCTCTCTAGAGCGAGGCTAGGAAGATGACACCCTCTCTATAGCGAGGCTAGGAAGATGACACCCTCTCTAGAGCACGCTAGGAAGATGACACCCTCTCTAGGAAGATGACACCCTCTCTAGAGCGGAGGCTAGGAAGATGACACCCTCTCTAGAGCGGACACACCCTCTCTAGAGCGAGGATGGGAAGATGGCAACCTCTCTAGGAAGATGACACCCTCTCTAGAGCGAGGATAGGAAGATGACACCCTCTCTAGAGCGAGGTTAGGAAGATGACACCCTCTCTAGAACGAGGATGGGAAGATGGCAACCTCTCTAGGACAAGGCTAGGTATGTAGATGAATGGTTCAGAGAACCAACAAGTTGGTAAATTAGACACATGTGCAACACTTGGGTATCATTAATGAGGAAACGTTTCGCCACACAGTGGCTTCATCAGTCCATACAAAGGAGAATGGTGAAGAACAGGAGGAGTTTGAAGTAATCAGTCCCTCAATCTTGAGTTGATGTAGTCAGTCCATCAACCTTGAAAAGAATACAACATATGTACGAAGAAGTGGCTTACATACTGTAGGCAGGAGAGGTGCAGCAGTCGTAGGTGGTGTCACATTTGACCAATGTGGAAGTAGGTCGTGACCAAGTGTTAGGTAAGTGAAGAATTCCCAGTATTAAGATCCCAAGATATTGCTGTGTCAGACAGGAATGCAGATGAATGATTCAGAGAACCGCACATATGTTGTATTCTTTTCAAGAGTGATGGACTAACCACTTCGACTCAAGGCTGAGGGACTGATTACCTCAAACTCCTCTTGTTCATCATTCTCCTTTGTATGGACTGATGAAGCCACTGTGTGGCGAAACGATTCTTCATTAAAGATACCCAAGTGTTGCACATGTGTCTAATTTATCGATGCTAGGAAGGTGACACCCTCTCTAGAGCGATGTTAGGAAGATGACACCCTCTCTAGAGCGATGTTAGGATGATGACACCCTCTCTAGAGCGATGCTTGGAAGATGAGACCCTTTCTAGAGAGAGGTTAGGAAGATGAGACCTTTCTAGAGGGAGAGTAGGACGATGACCCCATCTCTTGAGGAAAGTGAGTGGTGTTAGGCCCTCTCCGGAGTAAAGTAAGTGGTATGACACCTCCCAGAGTAAGGTAAGTGGTGGGACACCTCCCAGAGTAAGGTAAGTGGTGGGACACCTCCCAGAGTTAGGTTTTCGAAGCTTTTCTCTCCCGCAAATCTTCCGGTTCCAATAAATAAAATTTTTGACGGTAAAATCCTTCTCTGTAATAAAAAGTTAATATGATGGATTTTTCAGCTGAAGAGAGAGGTTCTTCCTTTACCAGGGAATTACCCTGTAACTCATACTTATTATCCCAGAGATTTATGGCCAGAGGAGAACTGAGAGGGGGGATTATAAATTGCCGGATTATATATTTATCCCAACTGAGATCTGCAAAGGAGCCCAGACTTTTATGCAGTGAACATGTGAGCCTACAAGTAATTATTTTTCTTTGATTTTCTGTATGAGTCTAGAAATTGACTTCTTGTTTATTCAAAGTCCTACTGTGACCAACTACGCTGTGTTTCCAGCCAATGTCTAAATTTTCTCGTGTACATATAATTTATAGTTCTGATGCTAGGTGTATATTATATGTTCTGAGCCTTTGTCTATAATTTATTTTCTATTTGTTCTGATATTCTGCGATGAGATGTTATTTGTAAGAGAACTGAATCTTCCCGAAGTTTAGAAATATATTTATCGATATCTTGTTCTCTCTTCGATATTATGTTCTCTGGCAGTGATTTCACACACATGAATGTCTGGCTTTCCAAACCTTACGTAGCCTTCTCAGACTTTACTTAGTCCAGGCACAACATGAAGCTTCTTAGAACTTGCTAGGTGCCCAGACACCTTTCGCAGACCTTGCAAGTGGCTTTTGTACCTTGTGTGATCATACCAGACCTTGCTAACTGCGTATGAACCGTATGTCGACATCCAAGACCTTTCTAGGGTCACAGTTACCTTGTATGGTCCTAACAGACTTGGTTAGCGGCTCCTGTAACTTATGTGATTATCTGTGACCTTGTCAGTTAAGGGCTTATGTTCATGCAGTTTATGAGGTCAACACAGACCATTCTAGGGGTACATGTTGTATCGCATCTTAGACCTTGTGTTCCCAGAAGTCCATCTGTGTCCCTACAGATGAACTCCCTCACTTCCCTTGCTGGAGATGGTGTTGTGGTGAGGGTGAAGGACTGGTGGTGAGGGTGATGGCTGCTGGTGTCGATGATGAACTGGCGGTGAGGGTGATGGACTGGTGGTGAGAGTGATGGACTGGAGGTGAGGGGGATGGAGTGATGGTGAAGGGGATGGACTGGTGGTGAGAGTGATGGACTAGTGGTGAGGGTGATGGACTGGTGGTGAGGGTGGTGGACTGGTCGAGAGGGTGATGGACTGGTGATGAGGGTGATGGACTACTCGTGAGAGTGATGGATTGGTGGCGAGGGTGATGGACTGTCGGTGAGGGTGATGAGACTGGTGGTGAGGGTGATGGACTGGTGGTGAGAGTGATGGATTTGTGGTGAGAGTGATGGACTGGTGGTGAGGGTGGTAGACTGGTGGTGAGGGTGATGGACTGGTGGTTTGGGTGACGGATTAGTGGTGAGGGTGATGGATTGGTGGTGAGGGTGATGGACTGGTGATGAGGGTGGTGGAATGGTGGGGAGAGTAATGTACTGGTGATGAGGGTGATGGACTGGTGGTGTGGGTGGTGGACTGGTGGGGAGGGTCATGGACCGGTGGTGAGGGTGGTGGACTGGTGGGGAGGATGAAGGACTATGTTTCCAGAAGTCCATCTGTGTCCCTTCAGATGAGCTCCCTTCCCCACTTCCCTTGCTGGTGATGGTGTTGTGGTGAGGGGAAAAGGACCGGTGGTGAAGGTGATGGACTGGTGGTGAGGGGGAAGGACTGGTGGGAAGGGGAAAGGATTGGTGGTGAGGGTGGTGCACTGGCGGTTAGGTAGATGGACTGGTGGTGAGGGTGATGGGCTGGTGGGGAAGGTGATGGACTGGTGGTGAAGGTGGCGGACTGGTGGTGACTGTGATGCACTGGTGGTGAGGGTGATGGACTGGTGGTGAGGGTGATGGACTGGTGGTGAGGGTGATGGACTGGTGGTGAGGGTGATGGACTGGTGGTGAGAGTGATGGACTGGCGGGGAGGGTGATGGACTAGTAGAGAGGTTGAAGGACTGTGTTTCCAGAAGTCCATCTGTGTCCCATCAGATGAACTCCCTTCAACACTTCCCTTCCTGGTGAAGGACTGGTTTTGAGGGTGATGGTCAGGTTTTGAGGGTGATGGACTCTTGCTGAGGGTGATGGACTGGTGGTGAGGGTGATGGACTGATAGTGAGAGTGATGGACTGGTGATGAGGGTGATGGACTGGTGGTGAGGGTGATGGTCTGGTGGTGAGTGTGTGATGGTTCATGTCTCCAGAAGTCCATCTGCGGGCCCTGACTGGTGGTGAGAGTGATGGTCTGGTGGTGAGGGTGATGGTCTGGTGGTGAGGGTGATGGACTGGTGGTGAGGGTGATGGGACTGGTGGTGTGATGGTGAGGGTGATGGACTGGTGGTGAGGGATGGACTAGTGGTGTGGGTGGACTGGTGGTGAGGGTGATGGACTGGTGGTGAGGGTGATGGACTGGTGGTGAGGGTGATGGTCTGGTGGTGAGGGTGATGGACTAGTGGTGTGGGTGGACTGGTGGTGATGGACTGGTGGTGATGGACTGATGGTGATGGACTGGTGGTGAGAGTGATGGTCTGGTGGTGAGGGTGATGGTCTGGTGGTGAGGGTGATGGACTGGTTGTGAGGGTGATAGAATGGTGGTGAGTGTGATGGACTGGTGGTGAGGGTGATGGTCTGGTGGTGAGGGAGATGGACTGGTGGTGAGGGTGAGGGACTTGCTGGCAGGGTGATCGACTGGTGGTGAGGGTGATGGACTGGTGGGGAGGGTGATGGTCTGGTGGGGAGGGTGATGGTCTGGTGGTGAGGGCGATGGACTGGTGGGGAGGGTGATGGTCTGGTGGGGAGGGTGATGGTCTGGTGGTGAGGGCAATGGGCTGGTGGGGAGGGTGAAGGACTGTGTTTCTAGAAGTCCATCTGTGTCCCCTCAGATGAACTCCCTTCCACACTTCCCTTGCTGGTGATGGACTTGTGGTGAAGGTGATTGACTGGTGGTGAGGGTGATGGACTGGTGGTGAGGGTGATGGACTGGTGGCGAGGATGATGGTCTGGTGGTGAGGGTGATGGACTGGTGGTGAGGGTGATGGACAGAGGGTGAGGGTGATGGACTGGTGGGGAGGGTGATGGTCTGGTGGGGAGGGTGATGGTCTGGTGGTGTGGGTGATGGACTGGTGGTGAGTGTGATGGACTGGTAGGGAGGGTGAAGGGCTGCTTCCAGAAGTACATCTGTGTCCCCTCAGATGAACTCTCTTCCACACTTCCCTTGTTGGTGATGGTCTGGTGGTGAGGGTGATGGACTGCTGGTGAGGGTGATGGACTGGTGGTGAGGGTGATGGACTGGTGGTGAGGGTGATGGACTAGTGGTTAGGGTGATGGACTGGTGGTGAGGGTGATGGACTGGGGGTGAGGGTGATGGACTGGTGGGGAGGGTGATGGTCTGGTGGGGAGGGTGATGGTCTGGTGGTGTGGGTGATGGACTGGTGGTGAGTGTGATGGACTGGTAGGGAGGGTGAAGGACTATGCTTCCAGAAGTCCATCTGTGTCCCCTCAGATGAACTCCCTTCCACACTTCCCTTGTTGGTGATGGACTGGTGGTGAGGGTGATGGACTGGTGGTGAGGGTGATGGACTGGTGGGGAGAGTGATGGACTGGTGGTGAGGGTGATGAACTGGTGGGGAGGGTCAAGGTCTATGCTTCCAGAAGTCCATCTGTGTCCCCTGGTGATGAACTCCCTTCCACATATCCCTTGCTGGTGATGGACTGGTGGTGAGGGTGATGGACTGTTGCTGAGGGTGATGGACTGGTGGTGAGGGTGATGGACTGGTGGTGAGGGTGATGGACTGGTGGTGAGGGAGATGGACTGGTGGTGGTTGTGTGTGCTTGTTCCCCTAGTTCCATGTCTCCAGAAGTCCATCTGCGGGCCCTCTGATGAACTCCCTTCCACACTTCGTTTGTTGGTGATGGTGTTGTGGTGAGGGTGATTGTCTGGTGGTGAGGGTGATGGTCTGGTGGTGAGGGTGATGGACTGGTGGTGAGGGTGATGGACTGGTGGTGATGGTGATGGACTGGTAGTGAGGGTGATGGACGGGTGATGGACTAGTGGTGAAGGTGGTGGACTGGTGGTGAGGGTGATGGACTGGTGGTGAGGGAGATGGACTGGTGGTGAGGGTGATGGACTGGTGGTGAGGGAGATGGACTGGTGGTGAGGGAGATGGACTGGTGGTGAGGGAGATGGACTGGTGGTGGTGGTGGTGTGTGTGTGTGTGTTTGCTTTCCCTAGATCCATGTCTCCAGAAGTCCATCTGCGGGCCCTCAGATGAACTTCCTTCCACACTTCACCTGTTGGTGATGGGCTGGTGGTGATGGTTATGGACTGGTGGTGACGGTGATGGACTGGTGGTGAGGGTGATGGACTGGTAGTGAGGGTGATGGACTTGTGGTGAGGGTGATGGACTGGTGGTGAAGGTGGACTGGTGGTGAGGGTGATGGACTGGTGGTGAGGGAGATGGACTGGTGGTGAGGGAGATGGACTGGTGGTGGTGGTGGTGTGTGTGTGTGTGTTTGCTTTCCCTAGATCCATGTCTCCAGAAGTCCATCTGCGGGCCCTCAGATGAACTCCCTTAAACACTTCCCTTGTTGGTGATTGTTGGTGGTGAGGGTGATGGTCTGGTGGTTAGTGTGATGGACTGGTGGTGATGGTCTGGTGGTGAGGGTGATGGACTGGTGGTGAGGGTGATGGTCTGGTGGTGAGGGTGATGGACTAGTGGTGTGGGTGGACTGGTGGTGATGGACTGATGGTGATGGACTGGTGGTGAGAGTGATGGTCTGGTGGTGAGGGTGATGGTCTGGTGGTGAGGGTGATGGACTGGTGGTGAGGGTGATAGAATGGTGGTGAGTGTGATGGACTGGTGGTGAGGGTGATGGTCTGGTGGTGAGGGAGATGGACTGGTGGTGAGGGTGAGGGACTTGCTGGCAGGGTGATCGACTGGTGGTGAGGGTGATGGACTGGTGGTGAGGGTGATGGACTGGTGGGGAGGGTGATGGTCTGGTGGGGAGGGTGATGGTCTGGTGGGGAGGGTGATGGTCTGGTGGTGTGGGTGATGGACTGGTGGTGAGTGTGATGGACTGCTGGGGAGGGTGAAGGACTATGCTTCCAGAAGTCCATCTGTGTCCCCTCAGATGAACTCCCTTCCACACTTCCCTTGTTGGTGATGGACTGGTGGTGAGGGCGATGGACTGGTGGTGAGGGTGTGGAGGGTGAGGGTGATGGACTAGTGGTTAGGGTGATGGACTGGTGGTGAGGGTGATGGA
>NW_027196823.1:25000-37500 GCF_038502225.1 Cherax quadricarinatus
ATTGTTGTACTCTTGTACTCTTGTGTTACTATATTGTTGTACTCTTGTGTTACTATATTGTTGTACTCTTTGTGTTACTATATTGTTGTACTCTTGAGTGTTACTATATTGTTGTACTCTTGTGTTACTATCTTGTTGTACTCTATATTGTTTGTGTTACTATATTGTTGTACTCTTTGTGTTACTATATTGTTGTACTCTTGTGTTACTATATTGTTGTACTCTTGAGTGTTACTATATTGTTGTACTCTTGTGTTACTATATTGTTGTATGTGTTACTATATTGTTGTACTCTTGAACTCTTGTGTTACTATATTGTTGTACTCTTGTGTTACTATATTGTTGTACTCTTGAATGTTACTATATTGTTGTACTCTTGAATGTTACTATATTGTTGTACTCTTGTGTTACTATATTGTTGTACTATATTGTTGTACTCTTGTGTTACTATATTGTTGTACTCTTGAGTGTTACTACATTGTTGTACTCTTGAGTGTTACTATATTGTTGTACTCTTGAGTGTTACTATATTGTTGTACTCTTGTGTTACTATATTGTTGTACTCTTGTGTTACTATATTGTTGTACTCTTGTGTTACTATATTGTTGTACTCTTGTGTTACTATATTGTTGTACTCTTGAGTGTTACTATATTGTTGTACTCTTTGTTACTATATTGTGTTGTTACTATACTATATTGTTGTACTCTTGAGTGTTACTATATTGTTGTACTCTTGAGTGTTACTATATTTTTGTACTCTTTGTGTTACTATATTGTTGTACTCTTGAGTGTTACTATATTGTTGTACTCTTGAGTGTTCTTGAGTGTTACTATATTGTTGTACTCTTGAGTGTTACTATATTGTTGTACTCTTGAGTGTTACTATATTGTTGTACTCTTGTGTTACTATATTGTTGTACTCTTGTGTTACTATATTGTTGTACTCTTGTGTTACTATATTGTTGTACTCTTGTTACTATATTGTTGTACTCTTGTGTTACTATATTGTTGTACTCTTGTGTTACTATATTGTTGTACTCTTGTGTTACTATATTGTTGTACTCTTGAGTGTTACTATATTGTTGTACTCTTGAGTGTTACTATATTGTTGTACTCTTGAGTGTTACTATATTGTTGTACTCTTGTGTTACTATATTGTTGTACTCTTGAGTGTTACTATATTGTTGTACTCTTGAGTGTTACTATATTGTTGTACTCTTGTGTTACTATATTGTTGTACTCTTGTGTTACTATATTGTTGTACTCTTGAGTGTTACTATATTGTTGTATTCTTGAGTGTTACTATATTGTTGTATTCTTGAGTGTTACTATATTGTTGTATTCTTGAGTGTTACTATATTGTTGTATTCTTGAGTGTTACTATATTGTTGTATTCTTGAGTGTTACTATATTGTTGTATTCTTGAGTGTTACTATATTGTTGTATTCTTGAGTGTTACTATATTGTTGTACTCTTGAGTGTTACTATATTGTTGTACTCTTGAGTGTTACTATATTGTTGTACTCTTGAGTGTTACTATATTGTTGTACTCTTGTGTGTTACTATATTGTTGTACTCTTGAGTGTTACTACTATGCTACTGAGAGTGATTTTTTTGTGCGTTAATGTACTATTCTTTTCTATTACTACCTTGTTCTTGCATGTTTCTGTACCTTTAATGATATTGTACTTATTGTATTCTTGTGTGCTGCTGTTTCGTTTTTGTGTAATACATTTCCGTTCCTCTAGTTGACGTGCTTGTTGTATTGTTGACGTGCTTGTTGTATTGTTGACGTGCTTGTTGTATTGTTGACGTGCTTGTTGTATTGTTGACGTGCTTGTTGTATTGTTGACGTGCTTGTTGTATTGTTGACGTGCTTGTTGTATTGTTGACGTGCTTGTTGTATTGTTGACGTGCTTGTTGTATTGTTGACGTGCTTGTTGTATTGTTGACGTGCTTGTTGTATTGTTGACGTGCTTGTTGTATTGTTGACGTGCTTGTTGTATTGTTGACGTGCTTGTTGTATTGTTGACGTGCTTGTTGTATTGTTGACGTGCTTGTTGTATTGTTGACGTGCTTGTTGTATTGTTGACGTGCTTGTTGTATTGTTGACGTGCTTGTTGTATTGTTGACGTGCTTGTTGTATTGTTGACGTGCTTGTTGTATTGTTGACGTGCTTGTTGTATTGTTGACGTGCTTGTTGTATTGTTGACGTGCTTGTTGTATTGTTGACGTGCTTGTTGTATTGTTGACGTGCTTGTTGTATTGTTGACGTGCTTGTTGTATTGTTGACGTGCTTGTTGTATTGTTGACGTGCTTGTTGTATTGTTGACGTGCTTGTTGTATTGTTGACGTGCTTGTTGTATTGTTGACGTGCTTGTTGTATTGTTGACGTGCTTGTTGTATTGTTGACGTGCTTGTTGTATTGTTGACGTGCTTGTTGTATTGTTGACGTGCTTGTTGTATTGTTGACGTGCTTGTTGTATTGTTGACGTGCTTGTTGTATTGTTGACGTGCTTGTTGTATTGTTGACGTGCTTGTTGTATTGTTGACGTGCTTGTTGTATTGTTGACGTGCTTGTTGTATTGTTGACGTGCTTGTTGTATTGTTGACGTGCTTGTTGTATTGTTGACGTGCTTGTTGTATTGTTGACGTGCTTGTTGTATTGTTGACGTGCTTGTTGTATTGTTGACGTGCTTGTTGTATTGTTGACGTGCTTGTTGTATTGTTGACGTGCTTGTTGTATTGTTGACGTGCTTGTTGTATTGTTGACGTGCTAGTTGTATTGTTGACGTGCTTGTTGTATTGTTGACGTGCTTGTTGTATTGTTAACGTGCTTGTTGTACGTGCTTGTTGTATTGTTACGTGCTTGTTGTATTGTTGACGTGCTTGTTCTATTGTTGACGTGCTTGTGTTGTTGACGTGCTTGTTGTATTGTTGACGTGCTTGTTGTATTGTTGACGTGCTTGTTGTATTGTTGACGTGCTTGTTGTATTGTTGACGTGCTTGTTGTATTGTTGACGTGCTTGTTGTATTGTTGACGTGCTTGTTGTATTGTTGACGTGCTTGTTGTATTGTTGACGTGCTTGTTGTATTGTTGACGTGCTTGTTGTATTGTTGACGTGCTTGTTGTATTGTTGACGTGCTTGTTGTATTGTTGACGTGCTTGTTGTATTGTTGACGTGCTTGTTGTATTGTTGACGTGCTTGTTGTATTGTTGACGTGCTTGTTGTATTGTTGACGTGCTTGTTGTATTGTTGACGTGCTTGTTGTATTGTTGACGTGCTTGTTGTATTGTTGACGTGCTTGTTGTATTGTTGACGTGCTTGTTGTATTGTTGACGTGCTTGTTGTATTGTTGACGTGCTTGTTGTATTGCTGACGTCAGCTCAAGATTCCACACCGTTGTTTACTACAAGAACTTCAGTTTTCCCACTGCACCTTCCACAACACTCTCTCTTACACTAACATTTATATCTCCCTCAAGCAGGTATTTTGCTCCACTAAAATTTACCAACACTTATAAACTTATGGAATCTAACTGTAGGAAAATATCGTTAACAGAATGTAGATAATTATGAAATGCTAATTAAATATTTGAAAACTTAAAAAAATATATAAATATAATTTGCCAAGGAAATTAAGTTTACCATATTCATCATAGAATAATGTCAGAGCAGCACCTGCTGTCAGAGCAGCACCTGCTGTCTGAGCACCACCTGCTGTCAGAGCAGCACCTGCTGTCTGAGCAGCACCTGCTGTCAGAGCAGCACCTGCTGTCAGAGCAGCACCTGCTGTCAGAGCAGCACCTGCTGTCAGAGCAGCACCTGCTGTCAAAGCAGCACCTGCTGTCAGAGCAGCACCTGCTGTCAGAGCAGCACCTGCTGTCAGAGCAGCACCTGCTGTCAGAGCAGCACCTGCTGTCAGAGCAGCACCTGCTGTCAAAGCAGCACCTGCTGTCAAAGCAGCACCTGCTGTCAAAGCAGCAGCACCTGCTGTCAAAGCAGCACCTGCTGTCAGAGCAGCACCTGCTGTCAAAGCAGCAACTGCTGTCAAAGCAGCAACCGCTGTCAAAGCAGCACCTGCTGTCAGAGCAGCACCTGCTGTCAAAGCAGCAACCGCTGTCAAAGCAGCACCTGCTGTCAAAGCAGCAACTGCTGTCAAAGCAGCACCTGCTGTCAAAGCAGCAACCGCTGTCAAAGCAGCAACTGCTGTCAAAGCAGCAACCGCTGTCAAAGCAGCACCTGCTGTCAAAGCAGCACCTGCTGTCAAAGCAGCAACCGCTGTCAAAGCAGCAACCGCTGTCAAAGCAGCACCTGCTGTCAGAGCAGCACCTGCTGTCAAAGCAGCAACCGCTGTCAAAGCAGCAACCGCTGTCAAAGCAGCACCTGCTGTCAAAGCAGCACCTGCTGTCAAAGCAGCAACCGCTGTCAAAGCAGCAACCGCTGTCAAAGCAGCAACCGCTGTCAAAGCAGCACCTGCTGTCAAAGCAGCACCTGCTGTCAAAGCAGCAACCGCTGTCAAAGCAGCAACCGCTGTCAAAGCAGCACCTGCTGTCAAAGCAGCACCTGCTGTCAAAGCAGCACCTGCTGTCAAAGCAGCAACCGCTGTCAAAGCAGCAACCGCTGTCAAAGCAGCACCTGCTGTCAAAGCAGCACCTGCTGTCAAAGCAGCAACCGCTGTCAAAGCAGCAACCGCTGTCAAAGCAGCACCTGCTGTCAAAGCAGCACCTGCTGTCAAAGCAGCAACCGCTGTCAAAGCAGCAACCGCTGTCAAAGCAGCAACCGCTGTCAAAGCAGCACCTGCTGTCAAAGCAGCACCTGCTGTCAAAGCAGCAACCGCTGTCAAAGCAGCAACCGCTGTCAAAGCAGCACCTGCTGTCAAAGCAGCACCTGCTGTCAAAGCAGCAACCGCTGTCAAAGCAGCACCTGCTGTCAAAGCAGCAACCGCTGTCAAAGCAGCACCTGCTGTCAAAGCAGCAACCGCTGTCAAAGCAGCACCTGCTGTCAAAGCAGCACCTGCTGTCAAAGCAGCAACCGCTGTCAAAGCAGCACCTGCTGTCAAAGCAGCACCTGCTGTCAAAGCAGCAACCGCTGTCAAAGCAGCAACCGCTGTCAAAGCAGCAACCGCTGTCAAAGCAGCAACCGCTGTCAAAGCAGCACCTGCTGTCAAAGCAGCAACCGCTGTCAAAGCAGCAACCGCTGTCAAAGCAGCAACCGCTGTCAAAGCAGCACCTGCTGTCAAAGCAGCACCTGCTGTCAAAGCAGCACCTGCTGTCAAAGCAGCACCTGCTGTCAAAGCAGCACCTGCTGTCAAAGCAGCACCTGCTGTCAAAGCAGCAACCGCTGTCAAAGCAGCACCTGCTGTCAAAGCAGCACCTGCTGTCAAAGCAGCACCTGCTGTCAAAGCAGCACCTGCTGTCAAAGCAGCAACCGCTGTCAAAGCAGCAACTGCTGTCAAAGCAGCAACCGCTGTCAAAGCAGCACCTGCTGTCAAAGCAGCACCTGCTGTCAAAGCAGCACCTGCTGTCAAAGCAGCAACCGCTGTCAAAGCAGCACCTGCTGTCAAAGCAGCACCTGCTGTCAAAGCAGCACCTGCTGTCAAAGCAGCACCTGCTGTCATAGCAGCACCTGCTGTCAAAGCAGCACCTGTGCTGTCAAAGCAGCACCTGCTGTCAAAGCAGCACCTGCTGTCAAAGCAGCACCTGTCAAAGCAGCACCTGCTGTCAAAGCAGCAACCGCTGTCAAAGCAGAACCTGCTGTCAAAGCAGCACCTGCTGGCAAAGCAGCACCTGCTGTCAAACCAGCAACCGCTGTCAAAGCAGCATCTGCTGTCAAAGCAGCACCTGCTGTCAAAGCAGCACCTGCTGTCAAAGCAGCACCTGCTGTCAAAGCAGCACCTGCTGTCAAAGCAGCACCTGCTGTCAAAGCAGCACCTGCTGTCAAAGCAGCACCTGCTGTCAAAGCAGCACCTGCTGTCAAAGCAGCACCTGCTGTCAAAGCAGCACCTGCTGTCAAAGCAGCACCTGCTGTCAAAGCAGCACCTGCTGTCAAAGCAGCACCTGCTGTCAAAGCAGCACCTGCTGTCAAAGCAGCACCTGCTGTCAAAGCAGCACCTGCTGTCAAAGCAGCACCTGCTGTCAAAGCAGCACCTGCTGTCAAAGCAGCACCTGCTGTCAAAGCAGCACCTGCTGTCAAAGCAGCACCTGCTGTCAAAGCAGCACCTGCTGTCAAAGCAGCACCTGCTGTCAAAGCAGCACCTGCTGTCAAAGCAGCACCTGCTGTCAAAGCAGCACCTGCTGTCAAAGCAGCAACCGCTGTCAAAGCAGCACCTGCTGTCAAAGCAGCACCTGCTGTCAAAGCAGCAACTGCTGTCAAAGCAGCAACCGCTGTCAAAGCAGCACCTGCTGTCAAAGCAGCACCTGCTGTCAAAGCAGCACCTGCTGTCAAAGCAGCACCTGCTGTCAAAGCAGCACCTGCTGTCAAAGCAGCACCTGCTGTCAAAGCAGCACCTGCTGTCAAAGCAGCAACCGCTGTCAAAGCAGCAACCGCTGTCAAAGCAGCACCTGCTGTCAAAGCAGCACCTGCTGTCAAAGCAGCACCTGCTGTCAAAGCAGCACCTGCTGTCAAAGCAGCACCTGCTGTCAAAGCAGCACCTGCTGTCAAAGCAGCACCTGCTGTCAAAGCAGCACCTGCTGTCAAAGCAGCAGCTGCTACGATGGCAGGCGCTGTTTTGATAGATATTATCAATGTATTCACATATACTGATGTTATCATAATATTCACATATACTGATGTTATCATAATATTCACATATACTGATGTTATCATAATATTCACATATACTGATGTTATCATAATATTCACATATACTGATGTTATCATAATATTCACATATACTGATGTTATCATAATATTCACATATACTGATGTTATCATAATATTCACATATACTGATGTTATCATAATATACTCAATGTAAAATACATTGACTTATTATAGTTCATATTTCCATTAATTTTATTTGATATTTTTAATAATACTTTTATTTTTTAATAATACTTTTATTTAACTTTTATTATTTGATGAATAAAGTTAATTTGCTTGGTAAATAATATTTATATATTGTGTTTTGAAATATTTAAATAGCACTTCATAATTATCTATATTCTGTTTACCACATTTTACTAATTATAGTTATATTATATAACTTTATAAATGTTGATAAATTTTAGTGTTGGATGATACGTGCATATGTGAGAGATATAAGTGCCAGTGTGAGAGATATAAGTGCCAGTGTGAGAGATATAAGTGCCAGTGTGAGAGATATAAGTGCCAGTGTGAGAGATATAAGTGCCAGTGTGAGAGATATAAGTGCCAGTGTGAGAGATATAAGTGCCAGTGTGAGAGATATAAGTGCCAGTGTGAGAGATATAAGTGCCAGTGTGAGAGATATAAGTGCCAGTGTGAGAGATAGTGTGAAGATATAAGTGCCAGTGTGAGAGATATAAGTGCCAGTGTGAGAGAGACTGCTGGAGAAAGTGCAGTGGCATAATGCCAGTGTGAGAGATATAAGTGCTAATGTGAGAGATATAAGTGTCAGTGTGAGAGATATAAGTGCTAGTGTGAGAGATATAAGTGCCAGTGTGAGAGATATAAGTGCCAGTGTGAGAGATATAAGTGCCAGTGTGAGAGATATAAGTTGTGAGAGATATAAGTGCCAGTGTGAGAGATATAAGTGCCAGTGTGAGAGATATAAGTGCCAGTGTGAGAAGTGCCAGTGTGAGAGATATAAGTGCCAGTGTGAGAGATATAAGTGCCAGTATGAGAGATATAAGTGCCAGTGTGAGAGATATAAGTGCCAGTGTGAGAGATATAAGTGCCAGTGTGAGAGATATAAGTGCCAGTGTGAGAGATATAAGTGCCAGTATGAGAGATATAAGTGCCAGTGTGAGAGATATAAGTGCCAGTGTGAGAGATATAAGTGCCAGTGTGAGAGAGACTGCTGGAGAAAGTGCAGTGGGAAAATTTGAAGTTGTTGTAGTAAACAACAGCAATACAACAAGCACGTCAACAATACAACAAGGACGTCAACAATACAACAAGCACGTCAACAATACAACAAGCACGTCAACAATACAACAAGCACGTCAACAATACAACAAGCACGTCAACAATACAACAAGCACGTCAACAATACAACAAGCACGTCAACAATACAACAAGCACGTCAACAATACAACAAGCACGTCAACAATACAACAAGCACGTCAACAATACAACAAGCACGTCAACAATACAACAAGCACGTCAACAATACAACAAGCACGTCAACAATACAACAAGCACGTCAACAATACAACAAGCACGTCAACAATACAACAAGCACGTCAACAATACAACAAGCACGTCAACAATACAACAAGCACGTCAACAATACAACAAGCACGTCAACAATACAACAAGCACGTCAACAATACAACAAGCACGTCAGCAATACAACAAGCACGTCAACAATACAACAAGCACGTCAACAATACAACAAGCACGTCAACAATACAACAAGCACGTCAACAATACAACAAGCACGTCAACAATACAACAAGCACGTCAACAATACAACAAGCACGCACGTCAACAATACAACAAGCACGTCAACAATACAACAAGCACGTCAACAATACAACAAAGCACGCACGTCAACAATACAACAAGCACGCACGTCAACAATACAACAAGCACGTCAACAATACAACAAGCACGCACGTCAACAATCAACAATACAACAAGCACGTCAACAATACAACAAGCACGTCAACAATACAACAAGCAACAATACAACAAGCACGCACGTCAACAATACAACAAGCACGTCAACAATACAACAAGCACGTCAACAATACAACAAGCACGTCACGTCAACAATACAACAATACAACAACAAGCACGTCAACAATACAACAAGCACGTCAACAATACAACAAGCACGTCAACAATACAACAAGCACGTCAACAATACAACAAGCACGTCAACAATACAACAAGCTCGTCAACAATACAACAAGCTCGTCAACAATACAACAAGCACGTCAACAATACAACAAGCACGTCAACAATACAACAAGCACGTCAACAATACAACAAGCACGTCAACAATACAACAAGCACGTCAACAATACAACAAGCACGTCAACAATACAACAAGCACGTCAACAATACAACAAGCACGTCAACAATACAACAAGCACGTCAACAATACAACAAGCACGTCAACAATACAACAAGCACGTCAACAATACAACAAGCACGTCAACAATACAACAAGCACGTCAACAATACAACAAGCACGTCAACAATACAACAAGCACGTCAACAATACAACAAGCACGTCAACAATACAACAAGCACGTCAACAATACAACAAGCACGTCAACAATACAACAAGCACGTCAACAATACAACAAGCACGTCAACAATACAACAAGCACGTCAACAATACAACAAGCACGTCAACAATACAACAAGCACGTCAACAATACAACAAGCACGTCAACAATACAACAAGCACGTCAACAATACAACAAGCACGTCAACAATACAACAAGCACGTCAACAATACAACAAGCACGTCAACAATACAACAAGCACGTCAACAATACAACAAGCACGTCAACAATACAACAAGCACGTCAACAATACAACAAGCACGTCAACAATACAACAAGCACGTCAACAATACAACAAGCACGTCAACAATACAACAAGCACGTCAACAATACAACAAGCACGTCAACAATACAACAAGCACGTCAACAATACAACAAGCACGTTAACTAAAGGAACGGAAAAGTTTTGCGCAGAAACAGAACAGCAACAAATAAGAAGAGTACAGAAAGTAGAGTATAATAAAACAAAGGTAGAGTAACATACAAGAACAGTGTAGTAACACACAACAGTTTAGTAACTGAGAAGAATAGTTTGTTAACGCACAAAAAGTCACTCTCAATAGTAGTGTAGTAACACTGGAGAGTAGAACCATATAGTAACACACAAAGTACACTTACACATAACAATAGTAGTGTAGTAACACTGGAGAGTAGAACCATATAGTAACACACAAAGTACACTTACACATAATAATAGTAGTGTAGTAACACTGGAGAGTAGAACCATATAGTAACACACAAAGTACACTTACACATAACAATAGTAGTGTAGTAACACTGGAGAGTAGAACCATATAGTAACACACAGTGTAGTAAAGTACACTTACACATAACAATAGTAGTGTAGTAACACTGGAGAGTAGAACCATATAGTAACACACAAAGTACACTTACACATAACAATAGTAGTGTAGTAACACTGGAGAGTAGAACCATATAGTAACACACAAAGTACACTTACACATAACAATAGTAGTGTAGTAACACTGGAGAGTAGAACCATATAGTAACACACAAAGTACACTTACACATAACAATAGTAGTGTAGTAACACTGGAGAGTAGAACCATATAGTAACACACAAAGTACACTTACACATAACAATAGTAGTGTAGTAACACAGGAGAGTAGTAGTAACACAGAAAGTACACTTACACATAACAATAGTAGTGTAGTAACACTGGAGAGTAGAACCATATAGTAACACACAAAGTACACTTACACATAACAATAGTAGTGTAGTAACACTGGAGAGTAGAACCATATAGTAACACACAAAGTACACTTACACATAACAATAGTAGTGTAGTAACACTGGAGAGTAGAACCATATAGTAACACACAAAGTACACTTACACATAACAATAGTAGTGTAGTAACACTGGAGAGTAGAACCATATAGTAACACACAAAGTACACTTACACATAACAATAGTAGTGTAGTAACACTGGAGAGTAGAACCATATAGTAACACACAAAGTACACTTACACATAACAATAGTAGTGTAGTAACACTGGAGAGTAGAACCATATAGTAACACACAAAGTACACTTACACATAACAATAGTAGTGTAGTAACACTGGAGAGTAGAACCATATAGTAACACACAAAGTACACTTACACATAACAATAGTAGTGTAGTAACACTGGAGAGTAGAACCATATAGTAACACACAAAGTACACTTACACATAACAATAGTAGTGTAGTAACACTGGAGAGTAGAACCATATAGTAACACACAAAGTACACTTACACATAACAATAGTAGTGTAGTAACACTGGAGAGTAGAACCATATAGTAACACACAAAGTACACTTACACATAACAATAGTAGTGTAGTAACACTGGAGAGTAGAACCATATAGTAACACACAAAGTACACTTACACATAACAATAGTAGTGTAGTAACACTGGAGAGTAGAACCATATAGTAACACACAAAGTACACTTACACATAACAATAGTAGTGTAGTAACACTGGAGAGTAGAACCATATAGTAACACACAAAGTACACTTACACATAACAATAGTAGTGTAGTAACACTGGAGAGTAGAACCATATAGTAACACACAAAGTACACTTACACATAACAATAGTAGTGTAGTAACACTGGAGAGTAGAACCATATAGTAACACACAAAGTACACTTACACATAACAATAGTAGTGTAGTAACACTGGAGAGTAGAACCATATAGTAACACACAAAGTACACTTACACATAACAATAGTAGTGTAGTAACACTGGAGAGTAGAACCATATAGTAACACACAAAGTACACTTACACATAACAATAGTAGTGTAGTAACACTGGAGAGTAGAACCATATAGTAACACACAAAGTACACTTACACATAACAATAGTAGTGTAGTAACACTGGAGAGTAGAACCATATAGTAACACACAAAGTACACTTACACATAACAATAGTAGTGTAGTAACACTGGAGAGTAGAACCATATAGTAACACACAAAGTACACTTACACATAACAATAGTAGTGTAGTAACACTGGAGAGTAGAACCATATAGTAACACACAAAGTACACTTACACATAACAATAGTAGTGTAGTAACACTGGAGAGTAGAACCATATAGTAACACACAAAGTACACTTACACATAACAATAGTAGTGTAGTAACACTGGAGAGTAGAACCATATAGTAACACACAAAGTACACTTACACATAACAATAGTAGTGTAGTAACACTGGAGAGTAGAACCATATAGTAACACACAAAGTACACTTACACATAACAATAGTAGTGTAGTAACACTGGAGAGTAGAACCATATAGTAACACACAAAGTACACTTACACATAACAATAGTAGTGTAGTAACACTGGAGAGTAGAACCATATAGTAACACACAAAGTACACTTACACATAACAATAGTAGTGTAGTAACACTGGAGAGTAGAACCATATAGTAACACACAAAGTACACTTACACATAACAATAGTAGTGTAGTAACACTGGAGAGTAGAACCATATAGTAACACACAAAGTACACTTACACATAACAATAGTAGTGTAGTAACA
>NW_027196823.1:42500-77169 GCF_038502225.1 Cherax quadricarinatus
CTGAGGGCCCGCAGAGGAATTCTGGAGTCATGAAACTAGGGGCAGGAAAAACACACACACTAAAGATCACCACCAGTCCATCACCCTCAGCAACAGCCCATCACCCTCAAAACCTGGCCATCATCCTCAAAACCAGTCCATCACCAGGAAGGGAAGTGTGGAAGGGAGTTCATCTGAGGGGACACAGAAGGACTTCTGGAAACACAGTCCTTCACTCTCCCCACCAGTCCATCACCCTCACCACCAGTCCATCACCCTCACCACCAGTCCATCACCCTCACCACCAGTCCATCACCCTCACCACCAGTCCATCACCCTCAATATCAGTCCATCACCCTAACCACAAGTCCATCACCCTCACCACCAGTCCATCACCCTCTCCACCAGACCATCACCCTCACCACCAGTCCATCACTAGCAAGGGAAGTGTGGAAGGGAGTTCATCTGAGGGGACACAGATGAACTTCTGAACACACAGTCCTTCACTCTCCCCAACAGTCCATCACCCTCCCCAACAGTCCATCACCCTCACCACCAGACCATCACCCTCCCCACCAGACCATCACTAGCAAGGGAAGTGTGGAAGGGAGTTCATCTGAGGGGACACAGATGGACTTCTGGAAACACAGTCCTTCACCCTCACCACCAGTTCATCACCCTCACCACCAGTCCATCACCAACAATGGAAGTGTGGAAGGGAGTTCATCTGAGGGGACACAGATGGATTTCTGGGAACACAGTCCTTCACTCTCCCCACCAGTTCATCACCCTCACCACCAGTCCATCACCAACAATGGAAGTGTGGAAGGGAGTTCATCTGAGGGGACACAGATGGATTTCTGGAAACACAGTCCTTCACTCTCCCCACCAGCCCACCCACACTACTTGTCCATACCGCTCCCCGCTAGACCATCACCCTCACAGATGGACTTCTGGAAACACAGTCCTTCACCCTCCCCACCAGTCCATCACCCTCCCTACCAGACCATCACCCTCCCCACCAGTCAATCACCCTCACCACCAGTCCATCACCCTCCCCACCAGTCCATCACCAACAAGGGAATTTCTGGAAACACAGTCCTTCACCCATCCCCAACAGTCCATCACCCTCACCACCAGTCCATCACCCTCAATATCAGTCCATCACCCTAACCACAAGTCCATCACCCTCACCACCAGTCCATCTCCCTCACCACCAGACCATCACACTCACCACCAGTCCATCACTAGCAAGGGAAGTGTGGAGGGAGTTCATCTGAGGGGACACAGATGAACTTCTGGACACACAGTCTTTCACTCTCCCCACCAGTCCATCACCCTCACCGTCAGTTCATCACCCTCAGCTACAGTCCAACACCCTCACCACCAGACCATCACCCTCACCAACAGTCCATCACTAGCAAGGGAAGTGTGGAAGGGAGATCATCTGAGGGGACACAGATGGACTTCTGGAAACACAGTCCTTCACTCTCCCCACCAGTCCATCACCCTCCCCACCAGTCCATCACCCTCAATACCAGACCATCACCCTCCCCACCAGACCATCACCCTCCCAACCAGACCATCACCCTCCCTACCAGTCCATCACCCTCCCTACCAGTCCATCACCCTCACCACCAGTCCATCACCCTCACCACCAGACCATCACCCTCACCACCAGACCATCACCCTCACCACCAGTCCATCACCCTCACCACCAGTCCATCACCCTCACCACCAGTCCATCACTAGCAAGGGAAGTGTGGAAGGGAGTTCATCTGACGGGACACAGATGGACTTCTGTAAACACAGTCCATCACCCTCCCCACCAGTCCATCACCCTCACCACCAGACCATCACCCTCCCCACCAGACCATCACCCTCCCCACCAGACCATCACCCTCCCTACCAGTCCATCACCCTCACCACCAGTCCATCACCCTCACCACCAGTCCATCACCAACAAGGGAAGTGTGGAAGGGAGTTCATCTGAGGGGACACAGATGGATTTCTGGAAGGATAGTCCTTCACCCTCCCTATCAGTCCATCACCCACACCACCAGTCCATCACCCTCACCGCCAGTCCATCACCTTCACCACCAGTCCTTACCCCTCACCAACAGTCCTTCACCCTCAACCCAGTCCATCACCCTCACCCCCTGTCCACCCACACCACTAGTCCGTCACCCTCACCACCAGACCATTACCCTCACCACTATAACATCACCCTCCCCACCAGTTCACCCACACCACTAGTCCATCACCCTCACCACCAGTCCCTCACCATAATCACAAGTCCATCACCCTCACCACCAGTCCATCACCCTCACCACCAGACTACACACACACACAAACATCACCACCAGTCCACCACCCTCATCACTAGTCCATCACCCTCACCACTAGTCCACCACCTTCACCACTAGTCCATCACCCTCAGCACCAGTCCATCACCCTCACTACCAATTCATCACCATCAAAACCAGTCCATCACCCTCACCACCAGTCCATCACCCGCACCACAAGACCATCACCCTCACCACCAGTCCATCACTAGCAAGGGAAGTGTGGGGACACAGATGGACTTCAAGAAACACAGTCCTTCACCCTCCCCACCAGTCCATCACCCTCACCACCAGTCCATCACCCTCGCCACGAGACCATCACCCTCACCACCAGTCCGTCACGAGCAAGGGAAGTGTGGAGGGAGTGTGAGGGGACACAGATGGACTTCTGGAAACACAGTCCTTCACCCTCCCCACCACTCCATCACCCTCCCCACCAGACCATCACCCTCCCCACCAGTCAATCACCCTCGCCACCAGTCCATCACCAACAAGAGAAATGTGGAAGGGAGTTCATCTGAGGGGACACAGATGGATTTCTGGAAACACAGTCCTTCAGCCTCCCCAACAGTCCATCACCCTCACCACCAGTCCTTCACCCTACCTACCAGTCCATCACACTCACCACCAGTCCATCACCCTCACAGATGGACTTCTGGAAACACAGTCCTTCACCCTCCCCACCAGTCCATCACACTCACCACCAGACCATCACCCTCCCCACCAGACCATCACCCTCACCACCAGTCCATCACCAACAAAGGAAGTGTGGGAGTTCATCTGAGGGTCCGCAGATGGACTTCTGGAGTCATGAAACTAGTGGAAGGAAAAACACACACACACACACACACACACAAACACACAAACATCACCACCAGTCCATCACCCTCATCAACAGTCCATCACTCTCACTATCAGTCCATCACCCTCACCACCAGTCCATCACCCACAGCAACAGTCCATCACCCTCCCCACCAGTCCATCACCCTCACCGTCAGTCCATCACCCTCAGCAACAGTCCATCACCCTCACCACCAGACCAACACTAGCATGGGAAGTGTGGAAGGGAGTTCATCGGAGGGGACACAGATGGACTTCTGGAAACACAGTCCTTCACTCTCCCCACCAGTCCATCACCCTCACCACCAGATCATCACCCTCCCCACCAGACTATCACCCTCCCCACCAGACCGTCACCCTCCCCACCAGTCCATCTCCCTCACCACCAGTCCATCACCCTCACCACCAGTCCATCACCAACAAGGGAAGTGTGGAAGGGAGTTCATCTGAGGGGACACAGATGGATTTCTGGAAGCATAGTCCTTCACCCTCCCTATCAGTCCATCACCCACACCACCATTCCTTCACCCTCACAGCCAGTTCATCACCTTCACCACCAGTCCTTTCCCCTCACCAACAGTCCTTCACCCACACCACCAGTCCATCACCCTCACCTCCAGTTCACCCACACCACTAGTCCATCGCCCTCACCACCAGACCATCACTCTCACCACTAGAACATCACCCTCACCACCAGTCCACCCTCAGTACTAATCCATCACCCTCAGCAACAGTCCATCACTCTCACCACCAAACGATCACGCTCAAAACCAGTCCATCACTAGCAAGGAAAGTGTGGAAGGGAGTTCATCTGAGGGGAAACAGACTGACTTCTGGAAACACAGTCCTTCACCCTCCCCACCAGTCCATCACCCTAACCGCAAGTCCATCACCCTCACCACCAGTCCATCACCCTCACCACGAGACCATCATTCTCACCACCAGTCCATCACGAGCAAGGGAAGTGTGGAGGGATTGTGAAGGGATACAGATGGACTTCTGGAAACACAGTCCTTCACCCTCCCCACCAGTCCATCACCCTCACCATCAGACGATCACCCTCACCACCAGTAAATCACTAGCAAGGAAAGTGTGGAAGGGAGGTCATCTGAGGGGAAACAGATGGACTTCTGGAAACACAGTCCTTCACAATCCCCAGCAGTCCATCACCCTCACCACCAGAACATCACCCTCCCCACCAGTCCATCACCCTCACCACCAGTCCATCACCAACAAGGGAAGTGTTGGAGTTCATCTGAGGGCCCGCAGATAGACTTCTGGAGTCATGAAACTAGGGGAAGGAAAAACACACACACAAACATCTCCACCAGTCCATCACCCTCAACACCAGTCCATCACCCTCAACACCAGTCCATCACCCTCAGCAACAGTCCATCAACCTCAAAACCTGGCCATCATCTTCAAAAGGAGTCCATCACCACGAAGGGAAGGACACAGAAGGACTTCTGGAAACACTTTTTTTCACCCTCTCTACTAGTCCATCGCTCTCACCACCAGTCCATCTCCCTCACCACCAGTCCATCACCCTCACCACCAGTCCATCACCCTCAATGTCAGTCCATCACCCTAACCACAAGTCCATCACCCTCACCACCAGTCCATCACCCTCAATGTCAGTCCATCACCCTAACCACAAGTCCATCACTAGCATGGGTAGTGTGGAAGGGAGTTCATCTGAGGGGACACAGATGGAATTCTGGAAACACAGTCCTTCACTCTCCCCACCAGTCCATCACCCTCAGCAACAGTCCATCACCCTCCCCACCAGTCCATCACCCTCACCACCAGACCTTCACCCTCCCCACCAGACAATCACCCTCCCCACCAGACCGTCACCCTCTCCACCAGTCCATAACCCTCACTACCAGTCCATCACCCTCACCACCAGTCCATCACCCTCACCACCAGTCCATCACCTACAAGGGAAGTGTGGAAGGGAGTTCATGTGAGGGGACACAGATGGATTTCTGGAAGCCTGGTCCTTCACCCTCCCTATCAGTCCATCACCCACTCCACCAGTCCATCACCCTCACAGCCAGTTCATCACCCTCACCACCAGTCCTTACCCCTCACCAACAGTCCTTCACCCTCACCACCAGTCCATCACCCTCACCTCCAGTCCACCCACACCACTAGTCCATCAGATAAGATAAGATAAGATAAGATTTCGTTCGGATTTTTAACCCCGGAGGGTTAGCCACCCAGGATAACCCAAGAAAGTCAGTGCGTCATCGAGGACTGTCTAATTTATTTCCATTGGGGTCCTTAATCTTGTCCCCCAGGATGCGACCCACACCAGTCGACTAACACCCAGGTACCTATTTGCTGCTAGGTGAACAGGACAACAGGTGTAAGGAAACGTGTCGAAATGTTTCCACCCGCCGGGAATCGAACCCGGGCCCTCCGTGTGTGAAGCTGGAGCTTTAGCCACCAGGCCACCGGGCCACCTGACCAATCACCCTCACCACCAGACCATCACCCTCACCACTAGAACATCACCCTCACCACCAGTCCACCCACACCACTAATCCATCACCCTCAACACCAGTCCATCACCCTCACCACCAGTCCATCACCATAATCACAACTCCATCACCCTCACCACCAGTCCATCACCCTCATCACCAGTCCATCACACTCACTATCAGTCCATCACCCTCACCACCAGTCCATCACTAGCAAGGGAAGTGTGGGGACACAGATGGACTTCTGGAAACACAGTCCTTCACCTTCCCCACCAGTCCATCACCCTCACCGTCAGTCCATCACCCTCAGCAGCAGTCCATCACCCTCACCAACAGACGATCACCCTCACCACCAGTCCATCACTAGCAAGAGAAGTGTGGAAGGGAGTTCATCTGAGGGGACACAGATGGATTTCTGGAAACACAGTCCTTCACCCTCCCCAGCAGTCCATAACCCTCCCCACCAGACCATCACCCTCACACAAGGACTTCAGGAAACATAGTCCTTCCCCCTCCCCACCAGGCCATCACCCTCCCTACCAGACCATCACCCTCCACAGCAGTCCATCACCCTCCACAGCAGTCCATCACCCTCACCACCAGACTATCACCCTCCCCACCAATCCATCACCATCACCACCAGTCAATCAACAAGGGAAGTGTGGAAGTTCTTCTGAGGGCCCGCAGATGGACTTCTGGAGTCATGAAACTAGGGGAAGGAAACACACACACACACACACACACACACACACACACACACACACACACACACACACACACACACACACACACACACACACACACACACACACACAAACATCACCACCAGTCCATCACCCTCATCAACAGTCCATCACTCTCACTATCAGTTCATCACCCTCACCACCAGTCCATCATCCTCAGCAACAGTCCATCACCCTCAAAACCTGGCCATCATCCTCAAAACCAGTCCATCATCAGGAAGGGAAGTGTGGAAGGGAGTTCATCTGAGGGGACACAGAAGGACTTCTGGAAACACAGTCCTTCACCCTCTCTACTAGTCCATCACCCTCACCACCAGTCCATCTCCCTCCCCACCACTCCATCACCCTCACCACTAGTCCATCACCCTCTCCACCAGTCCATCACCCTCAATATCAGCCCATCACCCTAACCACAAGTCCATCACCCTCAGCACCAGTCCATCACCCTCACTACCAATTCATCACCATCAAAACCAGTCCATCATCCTCACCACCAGTCCATCACCCTCACCACCAGACCATCACCCTCACCACAACACCATCACCAACAAGTGAAATGTGGAAGGAAGTTCATCTGAGGGCCCTCAGATGTACTTCTGGAGACATGGAACTAGGGGAAGCTAACACCCTCACATCACATCACCATTCCACCACCTTCACCACTAGTTCACCTTCTGCATCAGTCCATCACCTTCACTACCAGTCCATCACCCTCACCACCAGTCCATCACCCTCACTACCAGTCCATCACCTTCACCACCAGTCCATCTCCCTCACCTCCAGTCCATCACCCTAACCACTAGTCCACCCTCACCACCAATCCATCACCCTCAATATCAGTCCATCACCCTCACCACAAGTCCATCACCCTCACCACCAGTCCATCACCCTCACCACCAGTCCAGCACCAGCAAGGGAAGTGTGGAAAGGAGTTCACCTGAGGGGACACAGATTAACTTCTGAAAGAATAGTCCTTCACCCTCCCTACCAGTCCATCACACTCACCACCAGTCCATCACCCACACCACAAGTCCTTACCCCTCACAACCAGTATATCATCCTCACCACCAGTCCATCACCATCAGTCCATCACCCTCACCATCAGTCCACCCACATCCATCACCCTCACCACCAGTCCATCAACCTCAACACCAGTCAATCACCCTCACCACCAGTCCATCACTAGCATGGGAAGTGTGGGGACACAGATGGACTTCTGGAAACATAGTCGTTCCCCCTCCCCACCAGTCCATCACCCTCCCTACCAGACCATCACCCTCCCCACCAGTCAATCACCCTCACCACCAGTCCATCACCCTCCCCACCAGTCCATCACCAACAAGGGAAGTGTGGAAGATGGATTTCTTGAAACACAGTCCTTCACCCTCCCCAGCAGTCCATCACCCTCACCACCAGTCCTTCACCCTCCCTACAAGTCCATCACACCACCAGTCCATCACACTCACCACCAGTCCATCACCCTCCCCACCAGACCATCACCCTCACAGAAGGACTTCTGGAAACATAGTCCTTCCCCCTCCCCACCAGGCCATCACCCTCCCTACCAGACCATCACCCTCCACAGCAGTCCATCACCCTCCACAGCAGTCCATCACCCTCACCACCAGACCATCACCCTCCCCACCAGACCATCACACTCCCCACCAATCCATCACCATCACCACCAGTCCATCAACAAGGGAAGTGTGGAAGTTAATCTGAGGGCCCGCAGATGGACTTCTGGAGTCACACACACACACACACACACACACACACACACACACACACACACACACACACACACACACAAACATCACCACCAGTCCATCACCCTCATCAACATTCCATCACTCTCACTATCAGTTCATCACCCTCACCACCAGTCCATCATCCTCAGCAACAGTCCATCACCCTCAAAACCTGGCCATCATCCTCAAAACCAGTCCATCATCAGGAAGGGAAGTGTGGAAGGGAGTTCATCTGAGGGGACACAGATTGACTTCTGAAAGCATAGTCCTTCACCCTCACAACCAGTATATCACCCTCACCACCAGTCCATCACCAGTCCATCACCCTCACCATCAGTCCACCCACATCCATCACCCTGTAGTGTAGTGTGGACCTGGTGATATTGTAGTGTGGACCTGGTGATATTGTAGTGTGGACCTGGTGATATTGTAGTGTGGACCTGGTGAGTGTAGTGTGGACCTGGTGATATTGTAGTGTGGACCTGGTGAGAGTGTAGTGTGGACCTGGTGAGTGTAGTGTGGACCTGGTGAGAGTGTAGTGTGGACCTGGTGATATTGTAGTGTGGACCTGGTGAGAGTGTAGTGTGGACCTGGTGAGTGTAGTGTGGACCTGGTGAGAGTGTAGTGTGGACCTGGTGATATTGTAGTGTGGACCTGGTGAGAGTGTAGTGTGGACCTGGGGAGTGTAGTGTGGACCTGGTGAGAGTGTAGTGTGGACCTGGTGAGTGTGTAGTGTGGACCTGGTGAGAGTGTAGTGTGGACCAGGTGAGAGTGTAGTGTGGACCTGGTGATAGCGTAGTGTGGACCTGGTGATAGTGTAGTGTGGACCTGATGAGAGTGTAGTGTGGACCTGGTGAGTGTGTAGTGTGAACCTGGTGAGAGTGTAGTGTGGACCTGGTGATAGTGTAGTGTGGACCTGGTGAGTGTAGTGTGGACCTGGTGAGTGTGTAGCGTGGACCTGGTGAGTGTGTAGTGTGAACCTGTTGAGAGTGTAGTGTGGACCTGATGATAGTGTAGTGTGGACCTGGTGAGAGTGTAGTGTGGACGTGGTGAGTGTGTAGTGTGGACCTGGTGAGTGTGTAGTGTGAACCTGGTGAGAGTGTAGTGTGGACCTGGTAAGAGTGCAGTTTGGACCTGGTAATAGTGCAGTGTGGACCTGGTGAGAGTGTAGTGTGGACCTGGTGAGAGTGTAGTGTGGACCTGGTGAGAGTGTAGTTTGGACCTGGTGAGAGTGTAATGTGGACCTAGTGAGAGTGTAGTGTGGACCTGGTGAGAGTGTAGTGTGGACCTGGTGAGAGTGTAGTGTGGACCTGGTGAGTGTAGTGTGGACCTGGTGAGAGTGTAGTGTGGACTTGGTGAGTGTGTAGTGTGAACCTGGTGAGAGTGTAGTGTGGACCTGGTGAGAGTGCAGTTTGGACCTGGTGATAGTGCAGTGTGGACCTGGTGAGAGTCTAGTGTGGACCTGGTGAGAGTGTAGTTTGGACCTGGTGAGAGTGTAGTTTGGACCTGGTGAGAGTGTAGTGTGCACCTGGTGAGAGTGTAGTGTGGACCTGGTGAGAGTGTAGTGTGGACCTGGTGAGAGTGTAGTGTGGACCTGGTGAGAGTGTAGTGTGGACCTGGTGAGAGTGTAGTGTGGACCTGGTGAGAATGTAGTTTCGACCTGGTGAGATTGTAGTGTGGACCTGGTGAGAGTGTAGTGTAGATCTGCTGAGAATGTAGTGTGGACTTGGTGAGAGTGTAGTGTGGACCTGGTGAGAATGTAGTGAGGACCTGGTGAGAGTGTAGTGTGGACCTGGTGAGAATGTAGTGAGGACCTGGTGAGAGTGTAGTGTAAATCTGGTGAGACTGTAGTGTGGACCTCGTGAGAGTGTAGCCTAGACCTGGTGAGAGTGTAGTGTAAATCTGGTGAGAATGTAGTGTGGACTTGGTGAGAGTGTAGTGTGGACCTGGTGAGAGTGTAGTGTGGACTTGGTGAGAGTGTAGTGTGGACCTGGTGAGAGTGTAGTGTGGACCTGGTGAGAGTGTAGTGTGGACCTGGTGAGAGTGTAGTGTGGACCTGTTGAGAGTGTAGTGTAAACCTGGTGAGAGTGTAGTGTGGACCTGGTGAGATTGTAGTGTGGCCCTGGTGAGAGTGTAGTGTGAACCTGGTGAGAATGTAGTTTCGACCTAGTGAGATTGTAGTGTGGCCCTGGTGAGAGTGTAGTGTGGACCTGGTGAGAGTGTAGTGTAGATCTGCTGAGAATGTAGTGTGGACTTGGTGAGAGTGTAGTGTGGACCTGGTGAGAATGTAGTGAGGACCTGGTGAGAGTATAGTTTCAACCTGGTGAGACTGTAGTGTGGACCTCGTGAGAGTGTAGTCTAGACCTGGTGAGAGTGTAGTGTAGATCTGGTGAGAATGTAGTGTGGAACTGGTGAGAATGTAGTGAAGACCTGGTGAGAGTGTAGTGTAGATCTGGTGAGAATGTAGTGTGGACTTGGTGAGAGTGTAGTTTGGAACTGGTGAGAATGTAGTGAAGACCTGGTGAGAGTGTAGTCTAGACCTGGTGATAGTGTAGATTGAACCTGGTGAGAGTGTAGTCTGGACCTGGTGAGAGTGGAGTGTGGACCTGGTGAGAGTGTACTGTGCACCTGGTAAGAGTGTAGTGTGGACCTGGTAAGAATGTAGTCTGTACCTGGTGAGTGTAGTGTGGACCTGGTGAGAGTGTAGTGTGAACCTATTGAGAGTGTAGTGTGAACCTGGTGAGAGTGAAGTGTGGACCTGGTTAGTGTAATGTGGACCTGGTGATAGTGTAGTTAGGACCTGGTGAGAGTGTAGTCTGAACCTGGTGAAAGTGTAGTCTGAACCTGGTGAGAGTGTAGTGTAGACCTGGTGAGAGTGCAGTCTGGACCAGGTGAGAGTGTAGTCTGGACCTGGTGAGAGCGTAGTGTAGATCTGGTGAGAATGTAGTGTGGACTTGGTGAGAGTGTAGTGAGGAACTGATGAGAATGTAGTGAAGACCTGGTGAGAGTGTAGTGTGGACCTGGTGAGAGTGTAGTGTGGACCTGGTGAGAGTGTAATGGGGACCAGGATGTTACCTGTTTCCATGTGAGAACTTTATTGCTGATTGAGCTGCGTTAAGCCTCCTCTCTACGTTCCGCATGTCTAAACGTTTTGGATTAACTTCGCCAGTTTTAACCGACTAATCAAGTCTTGGTTTTCTTCCTATGTCACGTCTCACTAGCTGAAGCAAGTTGGTGCTGATGTGTTAAGAAAATAATATAATACACTTACATCATGTTTTTATTTTAGGTTGGGTCGATTAGTAGATCGCCAGGTCAGGTCAACTCCTTCCCATCCCACCACCCGTGTTAAGCCAGATGTCTCCGCAGTCCACAATAACAAGTTCACCGAGTCCGGGACGGTTACTTCTCAGCGCATGAAGAGAGGTGCTCCAAGCATGTTATATGTCACTGCCATCTCATAGTCCCTCCGCCTGGACCAGGGACATCCGCCCTGAAGACGAGATATCAACGTAGCCTCTTATGAAGATTCGCGATAACAACTTTCTGAGAATCGGCAACGAGACAAATCAGCAGAATACCCAAGTACACTGAGTACACTGGATCCATATTGATGTTGAGGCCAGTCAAGATACCCCAGAGAAATTTGGTCAAGTCCTGTTGAACCGGATAATCAAACAAGACCTGAATTCTAGCCCTTAACCTTCCCTTACCTGTAAATAACCAAATACACATCTCATTTTCACCAGTATCGATTTACTTGTAACCGGGTATGGAGGTGTGCGGAGGTCTTGCACTACCCTCAACTTCCATGACAATAGCACTGAAGACACGGATAACAATAGCACTGAAGACACGGATAACAATAGTTCAAGTATCTCAAAAAATAGTGGTTATGTATGCCAGTCTGGATGAATGACAACACTCAATTATGTCCAAAAACACTGTTCACTAATGTTGTTTTTAGACATATTTGCATTTCTGTCTAAAAACACTTTCAGTTAACAGGTTATTTGCTTAGTGGGTTTTGTTCAAAATTATATTTTATTTATAAGAATTATTGACACAAATTTATTTTTTTAGCTGTTAATTATTCATTATGAAGATATATGTTGACACAGTATAATAATCGCCCTATATACCATTTTCATTATTTTTTCAGAGGCTGTTTAAATTTATGGAAATTAGTTATCATTGTCTCTGTTTTGCTCTAAAATTTCAAGCATAAAAAACCCTGAATCTAAGTGATATTTTTGTGACCAGTGAACCTAGTAAATAAATGATACCAGGCAATTATTTGTATTAGTTTTATATACACGGCTTGGCAACCCAGAGTGCACACAAGCCAACACTTGGCAACCCAGAGTGCACACAAGCCAACACTTGGCAACCCAGAGTGCACACAAGCCAACACTTGGCAACCCAGAGTGCACACAAGCCAACACTTGGCAACCCAGAGTGCACACAAGCCAACACTTGGCAACACAGAGTGCACACAAGCCAACACTTGGCAACCCAGAGTGCACACAAGCCAACACTTGGCAACCCAGAGTGCACACAAGCCAACACTTGGCAACCCAGAGTGCACACAAGCCAACACTTGGCAACCCAGAGTGCACACAAGCCAACACTTGGCAACCCAGAGTGCACACAAGCCAACACACATCTCTGCATTACACAACTATATTTCTTGAAACGTTTGGGAAAAGTGAATTTTGTTCAGACTGATTGTTTCATAGACCAGTGAGGATATAGCAACTAGTGTCAGCAGACACTTGTGTCAGGACATTTTGATTCCATACTCTGTACGCTAGACAAATTAAAGTCATGGTCTGAACAGTGGCAGACGCAGCTCAGTGTAGACAAGTAAACTAATCTTAGTTACTTTATATAAGTAGCCAAGGTCACACCACCTTAGTTACTTTATATAAGTGTCCAAAGTCACATGACAGAAATGAATACAATAAAGATGTCGAACGTATTTAAACTTGTTTCTTTTGATCTGTATTGAGGGTATCAATATATCTGTCAGCTGAGAACATAAATGTAGTGTCAGCTGTTCAATGTGAATCATCATTATTAAAGCAACTGACGCCCATGTGTGTGTCAGCTCAATGTTAATGTACAGTTCTATGTTATTGTGCAGTTTCATGCTGTTGTACAATACTATGTTATTGTACAGTTTTATGTTACTGTACACCAAAACACCTGACAACCACTACCAACACTAACACCAGCATGTTAGATAAGACACATATGCAACAGCACTACCAGCAGCACTACCACCCTCACTACTAACACCACTACCACCTTCACTACCATTACTAGTACCACCATCACTACAACTCCCACCGGCACTACTACCACCGGCACTACTACCACCGGCACTACCACCACCAATACCATCACCACCACTACCATTACCACTATCATCACTATCACTATACCAACACCATCTCCCTCAATCAGCAGTATTAACACCATCACTATCACCTTTATATTTTCATGAACATATTCATAGGTTACAATACCTTCTCATTAAAATTTTCATAGGATACTCTATATTTTCATTAAAATGTTCATAGGATACCCATTTTTTCACTAAAAAGAGACATGGCAGGTATAACAGGAAAGGCACTGCAGTGGATCAAGGAATGTCTGACAGGAAGATTATGGAATGCGAAGAGACGTCAGACTGGGCGCCTGTGACGAGCGGGGTTCCAGGGGTCGGTCTTAGGACCAGTGCTGTTTCTGGTATATGTGAATGATATGACGGAAGGGACAGACTCTGAAGTGTACCTGTTTACAAACGATGTGAAGCTAATGAGGAGAATTCAGTCGAAAAAGGATCAGGCAGGACTACAAAAGGATCTGCACAGGCAGCAAACCTGGTCCAGCAACTGGCTCCTAGTGTTTAACTACACCAAGTGCAAAGTCATGAAAATCGGGGTAGGTACCTGGGTGTTGATCTAGGGGGCCAAAGTCTGCAAACTTCACTCAGTGAAAATGCTCATGGAGTGAGCATAATGCCATGCACATTTCCTGTGGCGCACATCAGCCAAATAACTGCTGCAGTATATGGGAGCCTAACAAACCTAAGCATAGCCTTCCGACACCGAGGTAAGGAATCGTTCAGGACTCCGTACACAGTATACGTCAGTTCTACACTCAAGTATGCAGCACCTGTTTGGAACCCACAACTAGTCAAGCACCTTCAAAAAATTAGACAAAGTGCAAAGATTTGCAACGAGACTAGTCCCGGAGCTAGGAGAGATAAACGAAATCGACCTGATGACACTGGAGAACAGGATAGAGAGAAAAAAGGACATGATAACGACATATAAAATACTGAGAGTAATTGACAAGGTGGACAGAGACAGGATGTTCCGTAGATGGGACACAGCAACAAGGGGTCACAACCGGAAGTTGAAGACTCAGATAAATCACATGGGTGTTAGGAGGTATTTCTTCAGTCAATCCACTACATCACTCTGGAGAGTGATGTAGTGGAGGCAGGATCCAAACACAGCTTTAAGAAGAGGTATGACAAAGCTCATGAAGCAGGGAGAGAGTGGACCTAGTAGCGACCAGTGAACGGGAGGGGTCAGGAGCTATGATTCGACCCCTGCAAACACAGTTAGGTGAATTAGGTGAGTAGACACACACTACTACTAATAATAATAATATATATATATATATATATATATATATATATATATATATATATATATATATATATATATATATATATATATATATATATATATATATATATATATATATATATATATATATATATATATATATATATATATATATATATATATATATATATATATATATATATATATATATACATATATATATATATATATATATATATATATATATATATATATATATATATATATATATATATATATATATATATATATATATATATATGTCGTGCCGAATATGTAAAACTGGTCATTTAGCAAGAACTCATTTAAAATTAAGTCCTTTCTAAAATTTTCTCTTATACGTTTATAGATATATTTTTTCGTTAATGTTGATGTAAAAATTTATAATTTTGCACCAAAAGGAACTTACAAAACTTACCTAACCTTATTATAACAAGAACAATTTATTTTAACCTAACCCAACTAAATATATTTTAGATTTGTTTACAATAATTTAATACTAAACAAACACAGTGAAATATATTTTTTTCGTTAGGTTCAGAATGATTTTGGCGAAATTATTACATACACAAATTTTCACTTGTCCTATATGGCAAGATGAGCGTTGCTATTTAAGCCAAGATCGCAAGTTCTGCCTATTCGGCACGACACACACACACACACACACACACAGGAGCTCGGACTCGACCCCCGCAACCTTAACTAGGTGAGTACACACACACACACACACGCATATATATATATATATATATATATATATATATATATATATATATATATATATATATATATATATATATATATATATATATATATATATATATATATATATATACACGTCGTGCCGAATAGGCAGAATTTGCGATCTTGGCTTCAATAGCAACGCTCATCTTGCCATATAGGACAAGTGAAAATTTGTGTATGCAATAATTTCGCCAAAATCATTCTGAACCTAACGAAAAAAATATATTTCACTGTGTTTGTTTAGTATTAAATTATTGTAAACAAATCTAAAATATATTTAGTTGCGTTAGGCTAAAATAAATTGCTCTTGTTATAATAAGGTTAGGTAAGTTTTCTAAGATTCTTTTGGTGCAAAATTAAATTTTTTTACATTAACATTAATGAAAAAAATATATCTTTAAACGTATAAGAGAAAATTTTAGAAAGGACTTAATTTTAAATGAGTTCTTGCTAATTGACCAGTTTTACATATTCGGCACGACATATATATATATACATATATATACATATATATACATATATATACATATATATATATACATATATATATATACATATACATATACATATACATATATATATATATATATATATATATATATATATATATATATATATATATATATATATATATATATATATATATATATATATATATATATATATGTATGCGAGTGTGTGTTTGTGTCTACTCACCTAGTTGTGGTTGCAGGGGGCGAGTTATAGCTCCTGGCCCCGCCTCTTCACTGGCTGCTACTGGGTCACTCTCTGCACAATTAGCTTTATCATACCTCTGCTTAAATCTATGAATGGATCCTGCCTCAACTACATCGCTTCCCAAACTATTCCACTTCCTGACTACTCAGTGACTGAAGAAATACTTCTTAACATCCCTGTGATTCATCTGTATGTTCAACTTCCAGCTGTGTCCCATCTCTGGAACATTCAGTCTTTGTCTACCTTGCCAATTCCTTTCAGTATTTTACATGTCGTTATCATGTCCCCCCTATCTCTCCTCGTAGGACATACCTCTTAGCTCTGGGACTAGTCTTGTTGCAAACCTTTGCACTTTCTCTAGTTTCTTTGCGTGCTAGGCTAGATGTGGGTTCCAAACTGGTACCGCATACTCCAATATGGGCCTAACGTACACAGCATACAGGGTCCTGAACGATTCCGTATTAATATGGCGGAATGCTGTCCTTAGGTTTGCTAGGTGCCTATGTGCTGCAGCAGTTAGTTGGTTGATGTGCGCCTCAGGAGATGTGCCTGGTGTTATACCCACTCCAAGATCTTTTTTCTTGAGTGAGGTTTGTAGTCTCTGGACCCCCTAGACTGTACTCCGTCTGCGGTCTTCTTTGCCCTTCCCCAATCTTCATGACTTTGCACTTGGTGGGGTTGAACTCCAGGAGCCAATTGCTGGACCAGGTCTGCAGCCTGTCTAGATCCCTTTGTAGCTCTGCCTGGTGTTCGATCGAATGAATTCTTCTCATCAACTTCACATCTGCAAACAGAGACACTTCGGAGTCTATTCCTTCTGTCATGTCGTTCACAAATACCAGAAACAGCACCTGTCCTAGGACTGACCCCTGAGGAACTCCACTCGTCAAAGGCGCCCACTCTGACACCTCACTTCATACCATGACTCGCTGCTGTCTTCCTGACAAGTATTCCCTGATCCATTGTAGTGCCTTCCCTGTTATCCCTGCCTGGTCCTCCAGTTTTTGCACTAATCTTTTGTGTGGAACTGTGTCAAACGCCTTCTTACAGTCCAAGAAAATGCAATCTACACACCCCTCTCTCTTTAGTCTTACGACTGTCACCTTGTCATAGAACTCCAGTAGGTTTGTGACACTGGATTTCTAGTCCCTGAAACAGTGTTGGCTGTTGTTGACAAGCTCATTTCTTTCCAGGTGCTCCATCACTCTTCTGATAATCTTCTCCATAACTTTGCATACTATACATGTCAGTGACACTGGTCTGTAGTTTAGCGCTTCTTGTCTGTCTCCTTTTTTAAAAATTGGGACTACATATGCTGTGTGTGTGTGTGTGTGTGTGTGTGTGTGTGTGTGTGTGTGTGTGTGTGTGTGTGTGTGTGTGTGTGTGTGTGTGGTGCGGAAAAGGTAAAACTTGTGATTTTGACTTAAATAATAACGCACTTCTTGCCTAAGAGGGAAAGCGAAAATTTGTGTATGCCATAATTTTGCAAAAATCATTTTGAACCTAACGAACAAAAATATGTTTCGTTGTGTGAGTTGATTATTAAATTACTGTATACCTAAATAAAACATATTTAGTTGGATTAATGTAAATTGAATTGCGCTTTATATATTAAGGTTAGGTAAGTTTCCTAAGGATCTTTTGGTACAAAATAATTAATTTTTACATTAAGTTAATTGAAAAAGTTGACCAGTTTTACTTATTCGGCACGACATATATATATATATATATATATATATATATATATATATATATATATATATATATATATATATATATATATATATATATATATATATATATATATATATATATATATATATATATATATATATATATATATATATATATATATATATATATATATATATATATATATATTATATATATATATATATATATATATATATATATATATATATATATATATATATATATATATATATATATATATATATATATATATATATATATATATATATATATATATATATATATATATATATATATATATATATATATATATATATATATATATATATATATATATATATATATATATATATATATATATATATGCAAAACAACCACTCTGAAAAAATAGAGAAATTCCAAGCGCTTTCGTGACTACTCACATTATCAAGGAACTATATAGTTCCTTGATAATGTGAGTAGTCACGAAAGCGCTTGGAATTTCTCTATTTTTTCAGAGTGTTTGTTTTGCATATTCCGAAATCACCTGTTTACTGTGATCTTATTGCGTATATATATATATATATATATATATATATATATATATATATATATATATATATATATATATATATATATATATATATATATATATATATATATATATATATATATATATATATATATATGTCGTGCCGAATAGGCAGAACTTGCGATCTTGGCTTCAATAGCAACGCTCATCTTGCCATATAGGACAAGTGAAAATTTGTGTATGCAATAATTTCGCCAAAATCATTTTGAACTTAACGAAAAAAATATATTTCACTGCGTTCGGTTAGTATTAAATTACTGTAAACAAATCTAAAATATATTTAGTTGGGTTAGGCTAAAATAAATTGCGCTTGCTATAATAAGGTTAGGTAAGTTTTCTAAGATTCTTTTGTCGCAAAATTAAAAATTTTTACATTATCATTAATGAAAAAAAATATATCTTTAAATGTATAAGAGAAAATTTCAGAAAGGACTTAATTTTAAATGAGTTCTTGCTAATTGACCAGTTTTACATATTCGGCACTACATATATATATATATATATATATATATATATATATATATATATATATATATATATATATATATATATATATATATATATATATATATATATAAACACTGATCTCTGGCCAAAGTAGCTCGAACCTACGAACCTTGGAACAAGGTACGTGGTGCTTTACCATTCTCACCACACTGGACAATACCTTTGTGCCTAGCTCACGCTAGACGTTGATCCAAGGCAGCCAGCTTTCAGGGAAAAGGCTTACAGCTTTTATCTCATCCCCTGCATGTATCGACCAACTAGAGATTTTAACATTGCAAGGAATTCGCAAGAACACGCGAAATATACACAAACACTGTTCTCTGGCCGAAGGAGACTCGAACCTTCAACGTAGTGCTTTACCATTCTCACCATCTACCTTGTTCCAAGGTTCGTAGGTTCGAGTCTCCTTTCGCCAGAGATCAGTGTTTATATATATATATATATATATATATATATATATATATATATATATATATATATATATATATATATATTTGAAAGGGTATGTTCACGTGGGGTCCACCTATAGGTACAAATGAGTGGACCCACATTTGTACACGATTTAAATGCTAAAATGAGTTAAATGATAATGGGAAAGTCTGAGATATGCATAACAAGAGATTAGATAATAGGTAAAACGATATTTAAGAAAAAGAATAATTAAGCATGTTATTGGGCGTATTGACAGCAGTTTGTTGGACTATGTATTAGTAGATAAAAAGTTGATGGGTATGAATGTTTTTAAAGGGAGAGACATATATCAGATCATTATTTAGTTGTAGCTTCAATGTAAGTAAGAGGTAGATAGGATAGAAGACGTAGTTAGGTGTAGATATAAACAGTTATTGGGAAAAGATGAGCTAGAGTATAGATAATTTGGGGGGAGGGGGGTGATTAGTGTGTAGCAGAAGTTTGTGTGTATAGGAGGGAGGATCAGGAGGAAAGAGGAGCAACTGGTGGAATGAAGAGGTTATGTAGGTGGTAAGGGAGAAAACTTTGGCATGCGAGAGGGTTGTGTAACACAAAAGTGATGAACGGAGTCGTGGAGTATATGGAGAGTAAGAGAAGTTGAGTGGTGAAGAAGAGCTAATAAGAGAGTGGCTGAAATTTAATGTAAACAATTTTGCTAAGGAAAAGATGAAATTTAGGTGTGAAAATCAATAAGTTGAGAAAGGCTGGGAAAGCAATGGATTTAACAGATAAAGTTCAATTTGGAAGTCATTAGATAGGCAGATGGAGTTATTGAGAAGAGGGAGTGATTATTTTGAGTTGTTAAATGTTGATGAAGAAAGGGAGGTATAGATTTCCTGTATTAAGGAGACATATATTCCATATCTTAGAAGTGATTGATAGTCAGATGTTAGTGAGAGGAGGTGTTTCAAGCAGTGGGTAGAATAAAAGGGGGTATAAATGGCACAAAGACAGAAATGATAAAAGCAGGTGGGGATATAATTTTAGGATGCTTGGTGCATTTGTTCAGTATATGCATGAAAGAGGGAAGGTTCCTAAGGATTGGAAGACAGTGTTCATAGTTGCTTTGTATTTTGAAAAATGGGTCTTTTGCCACCAGGTCCCGTGGTCTGGTGCTCTCGCTTCACACGGTGAGGGTCTGCGTTCGATTCCCAGGAAGGGGTGGAAACATTGGGCGTGTTTCCTTACATCGGTTGTCTATGTTCCCCATCAGTAAAATGGGTACCTGGGTGTTAGTCGACTAGTGTGGGTTGCATCCTGGGGCAAAATATATCTAATTCGCCCGAAATACCCTGCATAACAAGCGGCTTCTATACAGTATTATGTCATTGATGTCAGATAGACCTTTATACCTTGTACATGTACTCGTAGAAATAAAGATGTTATATTATTATTATAAGGGAATTAGCTCCTTGTGTATCCCAGGTAAAGGTTATGGTAGAATTACTACAAGAATCACTTATGAAAGATTCAAGAAAAAAAATCACAAAATTTGCAAATAAAGAAAAATGAAATAAAATAAAACAGAGCACAATAAAGTAAGCAGCATCAAATTAATTACGACATATTGACTTGTGAAAATAGTAAACACAGAAGGTAGTCAGCGAGAGTAATCAATGTATAGATTGCAAAAACAAAGCAGAAGTAAAAGAAATGACCTCACTTATTAGGAAAAACAGAGTAAGTAGAACATTGCAAATAATTAAAAAAGGTTGAAGTAGATAGCCGATAGACAACTTATGAAAAGATACAAGGAAAGAATATACTGAACATGACTAAAATAGAAGGAAGGTTGAAGGTGAAGTAGAGACATGAACACGACGTACACAAGATATGAGAGGATGGAGAGAGATTTTCTAAAAGAGGATTATAAAAGAGATACTTGGACTCAGATGATACACGGAAATTAGAAGAAAAGTTTATTCCGTATTAATTTAGGTAGTCAAGACGTGGCAAGACATAATGAAGAGATGGAGACAGACTCAACAAAAAGTTTCAGAAACAGGTTTTTCAGGGCCCTGGTTCTCTGTTCTCCTTTCCACTGTTTGGAGGTTTCTATCGATTTTACTATAGCTAGTGCACTTTCTGGCTGTCACCTTGTAGCTGCATGTCTCCGGTTTGTTATTGATCTGGCTTCCAACTGGGCCACCGCTCATGGATATAAATTTTATGCTGCCAAAAAGCACCAGATAACTTGCAAAACGCTTCCTATCATCCCTCATACCCTTCTGTACCTGAAAGGCTCCCTTACCCGTGAACAGGTTACAGCTAACGTGTCGGTCTGGAGCTTTACGACTCACTAGCAGCGAGTTCAATCCCCGCCCGTACCTTGTTTGTTTGCAATCGTGTCATTAAGATTTCGTGAGTCAAATATATCGTTATTTGGTTGGATCTCAGAATGTCCTGGAAGCCTCCCACACTCTCTATGAAAATTGCTTGGCATAGACTCTTGAACCTACTTAAAAGCTCTAGCACATTTTTCTTAAAACAAAACATATAAACAGGGAGGATCTATAACATCCTCTTCCTTTCCTGACGCCTACTTAACCTACCTTTCGTCCAACAGTCTATACATCAACATCACACAGGTGAGGCCTCACCACCTTATGTTGACATACGTTTCCCTTCTAAGACTAACGCACTAGTAAAGTCCAATTTTATCAAGGCTCTTTCATCGGCCACGTTGTTGATATATACTCGTGCAGCGTGGGCAGCTGCTTCACAGCCTTGTTGAACACCAAAACCGAGCGGAGTTGGTTTCTTACTGTAGCCTTAGCGGCTAGACGCCGAAGGATGTTGCTCACTGCAATGGGCCTGATTCCTCCCTCCTTTTTCCGGAGGGCACACAATGAGGCACCAAAGAAAAGGTGTCTCATAGCCTTTGGGACACTGCCAGCCAGGCACAGGTTGGAAAATTTAGTGAGTTCAGACAGCAACCTCTCTGGAACACCACCAAGTGCTGGACTGTGAATTTGTTTTAAGTGTTATGGTCTTAAACCGGTAAAGCCTCCTGCTGAGCCCTGTGGAAATGATATATATATATATATATATATATATATATATATATATATATATATATATATATATATATATATATATATATATATATATATATATATATATATATATAATCGTGCCGAATATGTAAAACTGGTCAATTAGCAAGAACTTATTTAAAAATAAGTCCTTCCCAAAATTTTCTCTTATACGTTTAGAGATATATTTTTTAATTAATTTTAATGTAAAATTTTTTTAATTTTGCACTAAAAGAATCTTAGAAAACTTACCTAACGTTATAATAACAAGAACAATTTAATTTAGCCTAACCCAACTAAATATATTTTAGATTTGTTTACAATAATTTAATACTAAACAAACACAGTGAAATATTTCTTTTCTTTAGGCTCGGAATGATTTTGGCGAAATTATTTCATACACAAATTTTCACTTGTCCTATATGGCAAGATGAGAGTTGCTATTTAAGCCAAGATCGCAAGTTCTGCCTATTCGGCACGATATATATATATATATATATATATATATATATATATATATATATATATATATATATATATATATATATATATATATATATATATATATATATATATATATATATATATATATATATATATATATATATATATATATATATATATATATATATATATATATATATATATATATATATATATATATATATATATATATATATATATATATATATATATATATATATATATATATATATATATATATATATATATATATATATATATATATATATATATATATATATATATATATATATATATATATATATATATATATATATATATATATATATATATATATATATATATATATATATATATATATATATATATATATATATATATATATATATATATATATATATATATATATATATATATATATATAACACTTCGTTCATTTCCCACCGAGGCAGGGTGACCACCGAGGCAGGGGGGTGACCCCAAAAAACAAGAGAAACTTTCACCATCATTCAACATTTTCACCCTTATTAATATATTAATATAATATATTTAAGTGTCACACTACACATACATGTACATCTAAGTTTTCTTTGATTTTATATTAATAGTTCTTGTTCTTATTGCTTTTCCTTTTATATCCATGGGGAAGTGAATAAGAATCTTTCCTTCGTAAGCCATGCGTGTTGTAAAAGTCAACTAAAATGACGGGAACCATGGGCTAGTAACCCCTTTTCCAGGTTACTAAAAAGGTTACTAAAAAGAATGAGAAGAAAGCCGATAAATTGGGATGTTTGAATGTGCGTGGATGTTGTGCAAATGATAAGAGATGATTGTGGATGTTATAAATGAGAAGCTGGATGCTCTGGCTATTAGTGAAACAGAGCTGAAGGGGGTGGGAAAGTTTCAGTGGGGAGAAATAAATGGGATTAGGTCAGGGGTTTCAAACAGAGTTAGAGCTAAAGAAGGAGTAGCAATAATGTTGAAGGATAAGTTATAGCAGGAAAAGAGGGAATATAAATGTATAAATTCAAGGATTATGTGGTGTAAAATAAGGGTTATAGTAAGTGTTTATACACCTAGAGAAGAGAGAAGTGTAGAAGAGAGAGAGAGAGATTTTGAGAAATGTTGAATGAGTGCGTGGGGAGTTTCGAACCAAGTGCAAGAGTGTTTTTGGTTGGTGATCTCAACACTAAAGTGGGTAAAAATGTTGTAGAGGGAGTAATAGGTAAATTTGGAGTGCCAAGGGTAAATGAAAATGGGGAGCCTTTAATTGAGCTATGTGTAGAAAGAGGTTTGGTAATAAGTAATATATATTTAATAAAAAAGAGGATAAATAAATATACAAGGTATGATAGAGCACGTAATGAAAGTACTTTGTTAGATTATGGGTTGGTGGATAAAAGGTTGATGGGTAGGCTTCAGGATGTACATGTTTATAGATGGGCAACTGATATATCGCATCATTATTTAGTTATAGCTACAGTTAGAGTAAGAGGCAGATGGGACAAAAGGAAAACGGCAACAGCATGTAAGAGAGAGGTGAAAGTATATAAAGTGAAGGAGGAAGTTCGGGTGAGATATAAGCAACTATTGGCAGAAAGGTGGGCTGGTGCAGGTATGAGTAGTGGGGGGGTTGAAGAGGGTTGGGATAGTTTTAAAAATGCAGTATTAGAATGTTGGGCAGAAGTTTGTGGCTAAAGGAGGGTGGGTGCAGGAGTAAAGAGGAGTGATTGGTGGAATGATGAAGTAAAGGGTGTGATAAAAGAGAAAAAGGTAGCTTATGTGAGATTTTTACAAAGCAGAAGTGTCATGAGAAGAGCAGAGTATATGGAGAGTAAAGGAAAGGTGAAGAGAGTGGTGAGAGATTGCAAAAGGAGAGCAGATTATAGAGTGGGTGAGGCACTGTCAAGAAATTTTGCTGTAAATAAGAAAAAAATCTTGGAGTGAGATAAACAAGTTAAGAAAGTCTAGGAAACGACTGGATTTGTCAGTTAATAACAGAGTAGGGGAGTTAGTAGATGGGTAACTGGAGGTATTGGGTAGATGGCGGGAATATTTTGAGAAACTTTTAAATGTCGATGAAGAAAGGGAGGTGGTAACTTCATGCTCTGGCCAGGGAGGTATACCATCTTGTAGGAGTGAAGAAGAGCATGATGTGAGTGTGGAGGTGTGTGAGGCATTACGTAGAATGAAAGGGGGTAAAGCAGCTGGAACTGACGGGTTCATGATAGAAATGTTAAAGCAGTGTTGGAGTGGTTGGTATTTTTGTATAATAAATGTATGAAAGAGGGGAAGGAACCTAGGGATTGGCAAAGAGCGTGTATAGTTCCTTTACATAAAGGGCAAAAGAGATTGTAAAAATTATAAGGGAAAAAGTTTATTGAGTATACCAGATAAAGTGTACGGTAGGGTTAAAAACTGAAAGAATTATAGGTAATACAGACAGTAGGATTGCAGATTAGCAATGAGGTTTTAGAGTGGGTAGGGGATGTGTAGATCAAGTGTTTGCATAGAAGCATATATGTGAACAGTATTTAGATAAAAGTAGGGAAGTTTTCAATGCATTTATGGATTTAGAGAAAGCATGTGATGCAGTGGATAGGGGAGCGATGTGGCAGATGTTGCATATGTATGAAATAGGTAGTAGTTACTAAATACTTAAAAGAGTTTTAATGAGGATAGTGAGACTCAGGTTAGGGTGTGTAGAAGAGAGGGAGATTACTTCCCGGTAAAAGTAGATCTTAGACAGGGATGTGTAATGTCACCATTGTTGTTTAATATATTTATAGATGGAGTTGTAAAAGAAGTAAAAGGTAGGGTGTTGGAGAGAGGGGTGGGATTAAATTATGGGGAATCAAATACAGAATGGGAGTTGACACAGTTACTTTTAGCTGATGATACTGTGCTTACGAGAGATTCTAAGGAAAAGTTGCAAAGGTTAGTGGAGGGTATGCAAAGGTAGAAAGTTGAAAGTGAACATAGATAAGAGTAAGGTGATGAGGGTATCAAACGATTTAAATAAATAAAAATTGGATATCACATTGGAGAGAGGGAGTATTTGAAGAAGTAAATGTTTTCAGATATTTGTGAGTTGACTTGTCATCGGATGGTTAATGAAGGATGACGTTATCCATGGAATTGATGAAGGAAAAAAGGTGAGTGGTGCTTTGAGGTATCTGTGGAGACAAAAAAAACGTTATCCAATGAGGCAAAGAAGGGAATGTACGATAGAATAGTGGTACCAACTCTCTTACATGGATGTGAAGCTTGGGTTGCAAATGCTGCAGCGAAGAGGCGTCTGGAGGCAGTGGAGATGTCTTGCCTAAGGGCAATGTTTAGTGTAAATATTATGCAGAGAATTCGGAGTGTGGAAATTAGGAGGTGTGGAGTTACTAAAAGTATTACTAAAAGTATTACTCAAAGGGATGAAGAGGGGTTGTTGAGGTGGTTTGGTCATTTAGAGAGAATGGATCAAAGTAGAATAACTTGGAGAGCGTATAAATCTGTAGGGTAAGGAAGGCGGGGTAGGGGTCGTCCTCGAAGAGGTTGGCGGGAAGGGGTAAAGGAGGTTTTGTTGGCGAGGGGCTTGGACTTCCAGTAACTATGTGTGAGCGTGTTAGATAGGAGTGAATGGAGACGAATGGTTTTTGGGACCTGACGAGCTGTTGGAGTGTGAGCAGGGTAATATTTTGTGAAGGGATTCAGGGAAACCGGTTATTTTTATATAGCCGGACTTGAGTCCTGGAAATGGGAAGTACAATGCCTGCACTTTAAACGAGGGGTTTGGGATATTGGCAGGTTGAAGGGACATCTAAACTGTCGCATTTGAGCACCTCTGCAAACACAGTGATTATGTATGACTGAGGTAAAAGTGTTGAATGCGGATGAAAGTATTTTCTTTATGGGGATATTCTTTCTTTTTTGGTCACCCTGCCTAGGTGGGAGACGACCGACATGTTGAAAAAAAAATATTTAAGTGTGTGTGTGTTATTTCATATCTATGTATATACGTGTGTATATGTTTTACAAACTGGAATAACGATCTTACTGTTATTTTAGGCTACCATAACTGGAAGTACAAATACGCTTACCTTTTCTTTTTATTATATTTCCAAACGCTACCTGTAATCAAGTGGCTGAAAAAATTATTTTCATAATTTAGAAGAACAATATGTGTTTCCCTGTGAAAATGACTTTGTTGTATTTTTTAGATTTATCTCTAGTTATCAAGGGTTGTTGAAGACTTGTAATAATTCACTTCCAATCTTTGTTATGTCATAAGCGCGCTAGATCGTCCACGACACGACATCAGCACACAGTGAATAAGAACATGCAAATTATGTAGCATTTCAGCAAGATTTTTCTTCTATGCTCATAAGGTGTTTCCCAACATTCTCTCTCAAATATCTGTCAAACAATATGTTAAAGCTACTTGATAGATTGGTCCATTTTTGTTGAAGTTTTTAAAATTCGTGAAATCACTTCATAATAAAAAGAAGAGACGAATATTACATGTAGAGTCGTCATAGCAGCAAGTAAGACTGTTCACAGATAATTTACTCACCAGTCTATTATTGAGTCTAATGAACTTTATTCCTTAACGAAACGTTGTCCCACTAAACACTTGTTCTGAATGTTGTGTCATCATATCCAAGACGAATGTTAATGTTTTTAGAAAACAACTTTAGCAAAAAATAAATAAAATCAAGAATTAGCCTCTACAAAATTTTACAGTCGCGACTAAAATATTGTCAATTAATTGAGTTATGTAGCTAACTTAATATATACCATGAAACTCTCCTTCGCTACATTTAAACTACATTACATATCTTATTACACCAAGTTATATATTACTTTGCAATTAATTAACATACATAAAAGATACAGTTGTTCTGGACAAATAAACTGACAACTTAATTCACGTAAGTAGTCAACACATCAGATTTAATATAATTTTGCACGTGAAGCGCTAAACCTATGTGAGCTCTTTAGTGTGACACTCAGTTCATATTTGTATTTAACTTGAGGGGGAACCTCTGATGAAATTTCATTAATTACTGAGCCGTTATCATGCCACGAGAATAGGAAGAAAATCAGAAGACAGGTTGACAGAAAGGAGGAAAAATTAAAAAGACTGGACAAGTGACGAAAATAGCTTATCCTGCTGATCATTGGTTGATTAAGCTGCGCCACTACTTGCTCTGGTGTCTGACTGGAAGCTTGATGGAGGGCTGGAAAAACTGCTGAACGAAGCAATGACGATCATTCTAAGACGCTCTCGTACTTCCAAAATTTTAAATATGCGGAAAGAACTTGATATTGCAAGCATCAGAGATCATGTTACTGAAAGAATTATCCTAATTGGCGCTAATATGTTCAGGCAAGCCCATTCAAACCCCTGGACAGAAAAGCCCTCCAAGTTTTCCTCAGCAGTGGTGAACATCCCTCCAGATGGATCGAACAAATGGGAACCGACTTCCGCATGAACCAGATACATGATCTATGTTAAATAAGGCAGCAACAGCACCTCTCCGCTCCATGGGATATTACCCCATTCCAACCTACCATTCCTCCATTTCCCCCCAGAATACTTCTTCAATCACAACCAAAGCTTCGCCTTGAAGCCAAACATGATGCCTTTTAAGGTGTATTGATAACTTAGTCACACATCACACTCTTACACAAATTATATTCGTTGATGGTTCTGTTCCCCAGTCTACTGGTGCAGCTGATAGTGCTGCTGTTGTCATACAGAGTGATGGCTCTCATAAAAAAATTGGAGCACGCATCAATAACTGGGCCTCTACCCTTCAAACAGAACTGTTTGCCATACTCCTTGCACTCAAATGCGTCCATGTATCTAAGGTTGACACTTTAATTGTAACTGATTCTCTGTCATCTACATATACTCTCAACTCATTAAGTATCAATTGTTGCATGCGTGTGTCAGAAGCTAGATACTGGTATGGTAAAATTGTGAACAGAGGAGTCAGACTACATATGCTGTAGATTCCATCTCACATTGGTCTTCAGATGTATGATAGAACTGATAAATTGGCTAAGCTGTATGCTTTCAAAGAGTGGGTAGATTGCTATCTTGGCTTGTCAGTTAGCAGTTTGAGAACAATAATACGAAAAGAACTTCAACTGAATTTTATTGACTTAAGACTCGGGGAGATTGACACAAGTCAGTCCATCTATCATCATTCTATCATGCAGGAGGAACCACATGTCTATGGTGCATGCGACAAAATAAGGAGACTGTTGGATATCACTACTGCCCGGCTCCGGCTGGGTTATAAGTATCTGGACAGGTTAAATCACCTCCACCAGATGTAGACAAAACGAAATATCTCACCCTGCGTCATTATGTACTGGAGTGTGATGAAATTAATGAATTCAGAGACAACTCACTCAGAAATGTTCAAGATATGTCAAAATATTTTATCCACAGACCATTCTGGAAAAAATACTCTGACTTTGCACTCTGTAAATAAAGCATTACCACGTGTGTGTGTGTGTGTGTGTGTGTGTGTGTGTGTGTGTGTGTGTGTGTGTGTGTGTGTGTGTGTGTGTGTGTGTGTGTGTGTGTGTGTGTGTGTGTGTGTGTGTGTGTGTGTGTGTGTGTGTGTGTGTGTGTGCCTGTGTGCTTGTTTGCGTGTGCATTTGTGTACTCACACATGTGTGAGTGCGTGTGCTCGTGTGTGTGTGTGGGCTCACATATTTGTGTGTGTGTGTGTGTGTGTGAGTGTGTGTGACCCAATAATTAATATTTACACTGATAACTCATTACAGTTGTGACCGGGTGTGGATCTGTGAATTTCTCATTACTTTATAATTTGTTCATGACTGTAACCACGTATAAACATAAGTAAGTAAATTGACTTACTTACATGATTCATTACTTTTGTAACTTGTGAATTCATTACCTTTGTACCTTGTTCAGCTGTCAGAACTTTGGGGCCCAGTCCCTGGACTCATTATGTACCTGTTTTAACTACCATGCAGAGGATGGGAATGGGGTAGTGAAATGCGGCGGGTGGTGTCCGTAGACTTTGTCAACTCTTTCTCCTTATATTAACATTTTTCATGATAGTCTTACTGTTTTCTTGCGTGTTTACATGTCCCTTTCTAAACGATCGCATACAATACCTGGATTTATATATTCGTTATGTAACGTTTAACCTTGACTCTTCCTAATTAAATTTCAGTTAAGCGCAAATAACGAGATTAAATAATGTGAAGAGGAACAAGCAGCAGCAGTGCGACGAACTGCAGGTAGGTGTTTTATCCTCAGACTAACAGTATCTGTGTTCTTTCTACCAAGAAACTGTTCTAATTGTGTATCTATGTCTCTGCCTGTATATTTATATGCATACATATTTCTAATTATATTTACATTTGTAAGTATAAAATTGTATATTTTTTGACAAATATTCTTTGGTAAATCTGTTTATTAATTATGAACTATTTTTATGAGAACCATCACCGACTAAATAATCTCACGTTTATGAAGCAAAACTCACACCCTGGAACATTTGGGTGTGAGCTTTACCCCATAAAAGTTCTCGGATAAAACGTGTTGGTGGAAGTTGTTCCCCCGATGAATTCCACCATGGAAAGTCTGCTAGGTAGTTTCAGACACAAAAGTTCCATTATGGAACGACACAAGTTTCATTATGGAACGACACAAGTTCCATTATGGAACGTTCCATTATTGAATGTGTGATTAGTTGATTTTTCCATTTAATGTCGTAAAACAGGTTTCTGTTGCATTTGAAAACATTTTCCACAACTATAATCATTTGCCTCCTGAACGCCAGGAAAGTCACTATTCATTAGATTAACCAATAATTAATTACCTCAGGCTTCCGCCATGAAAATTAGATCATCATCGGTTTCTGACATAGTTGAAAAATGGTCATTGTCTTGGAGGTTATTGAGAAATTGCTTTTTGAAAATAAATCTGTTATTGTTGGAAAAGACAGAGATCAGTGGAGGAAAAATTATAGCATGGATAGTTTGGTAGTTTGGGGGTACCAACACAACACCACTACACCACAATACAAACACATCACAGCACTACGATACACATCATAAACCACAACACACTACATACCACGACACATGACACACCACAACACACTATACGCAACCCACTACACACCACAACACCTACAGCACATACCACAATACTCAACACACCACTATAATATACCACTACAACACACCACAAGACACATCACAACACAGAACACACCACCATAACATATCACAACACACAACCACATACACCACAACACAGAACACCAGAACACACCACCACCACAACACACAACATACCACACACTTCCCGACCCTGTAAGAGATCGCAGCAAAAACAAAAAATCTAGCAACCATACCAAGGAGTGAAACAATCCTTCTTTTCCCCTCAGGCTCACACATTTTTGAGGGATCGCTATGCACAGTGTACACTGGTGGACTCTGCAGCCTCCCTGCAGAGATGGAGAACTCATCTGTATTTCATCTCTAACAGGCTGTCCACATACCGCACTTCTAAATTAACTTGAGAATATGAGTGACGTTCCGGGAAGAATCTAGCAGCGAGCCTGGGTGGTTTGCCGGGTTTGGTTTATGATGGTTTGTGATGTTGTTAGTGTTGTGCTTGTTGGGGAGGTGGTTATGATTTTAGTTTTTAACGTTGATATTGTTACTGTTGTTATTACCGTTGCTGCTATTGTTGTTTTCACCGTTGTTATTGTTACTGTTACCACTGTTGTTGTTGTTAACTTCTTACAAGGCTTTCATTTATCCCTTCAGAACGTCTTATTCGATCGGCTGGTTAACTATTACTAAATGAAGACATAGAATTATGAATGTGGTAATGAGTGAGCTGGTATGCTTATGTATGTACCTGTGTATTAGTGCATATGTTTATGTATTCATAAACCTATGCATATGTAATGCAAGTATGAGAGTAATCAGTCCCTCAACTTTGAGTCGATGTAGTCAGTCCATCAATCTTGAATAGAATACAGCATATGTGCGGAGAAGCAGCTTATAAACCGTAGGCAGAAGAGGTGCAGCAGCCGTTGGTGGTATCACGTTTGTTCAATGTGGAAGTAGGTCGTGCCCAAGGGTTAGGCAAGCGAAGAATTCCCAAGTATTAAGATCCCAAGAAGTTGCAGTGTCTGACAGGATTGTAGATCAATGGTTCAGAGAACCGACACGTTGATAAATTAGACACATGTGCAACTCTTTGGTATCTTTATTGAGGAAACGTTTCGCCACACAGTGGCTTCATCTATTCAAAATTGATGGACTGACCACATCGACTCAAGGTTGAGGGACTGATTACCTCATTCTCCTCCTGTTCTTCAAGATTCTCCTTTGTATGGACTGATGAAGCCACTGTGTGGCGAAACGTCTCCTCAATAAAGATTCCCAAGTGTTGCACATGTGTCTTAATTTATTATCTAGGAGGTGTTTACTGTGATCTTATTGCATGTTTGTGTGTGTATATACCAGCTTGTAGCTGCTAGGTTCACTCCCTGTATGTGTGTGTGTGAGAGTGCGCGCACGCACGTGTACATGTGTGCACGCGCGCGAACAGGATATAGACGATGATTCCCATAGAGTTGTGGAACTTTAACAGTGTTTAATAAACAGTGCTCAAAAGTGTTTGAAAACATTGCTTAGATTGTTTAAATAACAGTGTTCAGAGTGTTTAAAAACAGTGTTCAGAGTGTTTAAACAACAGTGTTCAGATTGTTTGAATATCAGTGTTCAGAGTGTTTAAATATCAGTGTTCAGAGTGTTTAAATAACAGTGGCCAAAGTGTTTAAAAGCCAGTGTTCAGAGTGTTTTAATAACTAACTCTCAGGGAGGTTCTTCTCCTGTTTATATCGAGAAAACCAATAATGGGATTTTGATGAGACTCAAATTGTCCTCCTTGTAAAGGACACATAGTAAACCATGGCTCTAATACTATTAAATTCAGTTTAATATTTATTATTTGTTTAAGGTTTTAGAATAAAAAATTAGTATCTGTTAAACGGCCTAAAAAAATAGGTGGTGAAGGTTTGAAATATTTTAAAGCATTTTTTAAATTTCATGTTAATAGTTTACTTTGTTAGTTGTTCAGAAGACTATGATATCCCAAACAACTTTTTTCTTTTTACAAAATTCGTAAATTTATTTTGAAAGTTTGTAACTGACCAGAAGAGCCATTCTCCAGCAGATCTATTTATATTACCCACATTATTAAATTGGCAAGTTGGTAGGTAAGGATCCCAAAGTTCATCTGACCAGACTCAAAGTCCAGCTGACCAGACTCAAAGTCCAGCTGACGAGACTCAAAGTGCATCTGACCAGACTCAAAGTGCATCTGATCAGATTCAAAGTCTATCTGACCAGATTCAAAGTCCATCTGACCAGACTCAAAGTCCATCTGACCAGTCTCAAAGTTCATCTGACCAGACTCGCCTCTAAGATACACCAGAGATAAAGTTGGAAGACAATAAGAGAAGACATTCACTTGGTCTTAAAAGAAAATCTATGTCACAAAGAAAATGTGAACCTTCCAGGGAACAAAACACTGGTACTAAAAATGTACAAAAAGGCACAATACCGTGACTGGAACAATACACAAATAGGACCGAAACGTCGTCGTTAGCTCCTCTCATCTATGTACAGGTTATTTGTGCATGTATTAAAAAGTTTGAAGCTGACCATAAGAGGCGTTCTCCAGATATTGTTTCCATTTTTAACTTAACTTTTTTGTTGTTGTTGTTGTTGTTGAGTTTCACAGGTAGACAGTCAGTTAGTGCAGGAATCATCCTTCTCATCAAATGCATCAGTGTTAAAGTTGTGAAGGTGATCACAAGAGACATTCTCACATTGCTGAATGGAAATCATTATCACAATCTATTTACCATAATGAGTCAATAACAAGATCAACTTTCCATCAGTAAAAACATCAGCGATAACAACTTGAAGGTGATCAAAAGAGGGGACCTTCAGTTACAGCAGGAAATCTCTTGATTCCAATATTTCTAAGATTGCTATTACTGGCAAATTTGTACCTACGTAGGTTAAGCTTTAAGACTATCATCCTCAACATATCGAAACCTTTCAGATGAGGCATAATGAAAGTTTAAAACCCGTCGAAAGAAATTTTCTCAAATTGTCACATAGAGATCATAACTGGGAATGGTCTTTACAAAATTACCCAGTTGGTACCTGAATGTACCAGTGGGTACCTGCATGTACCAGTTGGTACCTGCATGTGCCAATACTTGCATCAACCTTTACAACACAACAACCAATTGGATGATGTGTTCTCAGATTATAAACTAAATCTTTCTAGGAAGAAAAATGGATAGAATCAGGCAACCACTGTCAGGTACCCTTTACGATACCAAATATAATAATGATATAATCATATCATCGTCATCGGTGGTTGTTTAGTATATTTATAGATGGGGTTGCAAGAGAAGTAAATGCGAGGGTCTTGGCAAGAGGCGTGGAGTTAAAAGATAAAGAATCACACATGAAGTGGGAGTTGTCACAGTTGCGCTCTGCTGATGATACTGTGCTCTTGGG
>NW_027196824.1:0-35000 GCF_038502225.1 Cherax quadricarinatus
AGTTGCTGAACATCTGGAGCAGACTTGTGTAGATGTGCATGTGTTTTTGTCGTGGCCGAATTTGTAGCATTTAAGACATTGTGTGATTGGGTGGAAGTTCGGAGTGAAGAGAGCGTTTGGAGGAATGCGGATGGTCTTGGCAAAGATTCCTTGACTGAAGAGTGTAGAGGCGTCAGCAGGAGTAGAACAGCGTATTTTGAGAATGGTAGAGTTTTCTGGTCTGTAAATATCGTCAACAGAGACTTTGTTCTTAGTACTGATATCTTTTATTAAGTCTTCTTTGTCTGTGTCATAGGCTGTCAGGAGAGAGTAGTCTACGTGTTTAGCAATGACTGTGCTTTTGGCACTGTGCTCAGGAGTCCAAATAATGGTGAAGCCTGCGTTGAGAAGTTTTTGTCTGGTATCGCTTGAGGTGTACGCTTCGTAGGAATGTTTGTCAAGAAGGAGTTTGAAGCCTGAGTTGGTTTTGAAGACTTTAAGTTGAGGTGCACCAGTGATCTGATATAATAAATTTTCCGGTCAGATAGTGGCATCAGGATTAGAAAATTTGAGGTTTAGCGAGAAGGAATTGGATTTAGTAGAAGCAGAGGCAGGTGTGGGAGGTTGGGGGAGAGTGGAAGGGGGGTGGGAGGTGGAAGGCAACGAAGGCATCGTCTAATTACGAAAAGATGTAATTGGAGGTGACAATCGGCCAAAAAGTGAGAGTACTCAGCTAGGCAAGTACGTGTAAGTAGACACACGTACTTGCCTGGCGCAGGACACTGAGGAGGTGAACTGTAGCTTGATGGAGCACTGTATATCCTGAGTGGTGGCGAGACTGGCTGTATGGCGTGCAGTCAACAGGCGAAGAGAATTCAGGCAGCAAGAGGCTCCCTGCCCTTCGGTCGGCAACCACCGACGCACCAATCCTGATGGTGGAGAGGAAGACGAAGGTCCAGCAAGCACTACTCAATACCTCACGAGGTTATAGCCAACCCTGTGGACTGTGGGGAGGATGTCGAGGTACAGGCCATCCTTGTGCACATACCTGGGGCGCCCATTACCATCTATAACATCTACAAGAACCCAAGACACACCCTCGACATTGCAGAGCTCCTCGCACTAGCACGCACTGAGTGTATTATTGTGGGTGGAGATTTCAACGCACATCACCCAATGCTGCACTCTCAATCAGCAACGAATGCTGCTGGCAGACACATAGCAATGCTCCTACACGATATTCCAGAAGTAAAGTTGCTAAACAATGGAGACCCCACACACCTGTTGGGTGGCTGCCTCGACCTTACCTTCGGGTCAAGACAACTCGCAGCAGGAGCCACATGGGAAACCCATCCTCACCTTGTCAGTGACCACTTTGCAGTGATCACCACCTTCAACATCAACAGGCCTCCCACAGTTGTGCTGCCTCCTAGATGGGACGTAAAGAGGGCCAACTGGAAGGTGTTCCAGGATTATCTTTATGACTGGTGGTCCACATACTCTCTATCTGAAGACTGTGATACGGCTGAACAGGAGCTAATCACTGTTCTCATCCAGGCAGCAGAGTGCGCAATTCCAAAGAAGTCCGCAGGACGCACTCACAAAAGAGACTGGTGGTTCTACAACGACGAGGTGCGGGAGCAGAACCACCGCATCAACTCTTTTAGGAAGCTATACAGGCGTAACCCTACGGCAGAGAACAGGAATACTCTGAGAGCCATTGTGCAGCATGCCCGCAGAGTCTCTCTCAGAGTAAAAACTGAGAAATGGCTGGAGTGGTGCTCAACATTCGGGCATCACACCACCTTATCTGAGATATGGGGCAAGCTCAACATAGCAACTGGCAAGAGCAAGCCGAGGCCACCAGCACACCCGAACCCATCCCAGGAAGCTGAGAAACTAGTGGAGCTTTTCACTTCCAGGGGAGCATCCACTCAGCTCCCACAGGACATCCGGAATATACAGACGGATCTTCTGCCACAGCGCCAGCTAACGATACAAGCTGCATGTGAGTCGGAAGATGTGACTGATGAAGACCTCGCGGACTTGGAACTCCGACGTGCCATTAAGAACACAGGTGACACTGCCCCGGGCATCGATGGTGTTACATACTCCATGATTGCACGGGCTGGGCAGAGTGGATGGGAGGCCATACTAGACGTCATTAACAAGTCGTGGAGGGCCAGGACACTCCCAGCAGCTTGGAAGAAAGCTACCATCGTACCAATTCCAAAGCCCAAGGACCCAGGCAGTATGAGACCCATATCGCTGACCAGCTGCTTAGCCAAGACTGCTGAGAGGATGGTGTTAAACCGCCTCCTATGGAAACTTGGACCCTCTCATCATCACATATTTGGCTGCACCAAAGGAATGGGTACAGCAGAGTGCATAACCACTCTACTAAGCCATATTGCTGACAGTAACAAAAAACCTAGTATTGTCGTCTACCTTGACCTTGAAAAGGCATTTGAGCTAGCCAGCCCCACAGCAATTCTGGCAATACTAGCTCGGAAGGGAATCAAAGGACGCCTCCTGGCCTGGACAGAGTCCTACCTTAGGGGCAGGCAGGCCTGTGTCAGCTTTCAGGTACACTACTCTTCCTTTAAATCCCTGGAAAACGGTACGCCACAAGGAGGTGTGCTCAGTCCTACTCTGTTTAACATCCTTATGCAGGAACTTGTGAGCCTTCCCTTTCATAGTGGTACACAGCTCCTCAGCTATGCTGATGATCTTGCACTCGTAGTGAATGGGAAAGGCAATTTAGAACGACAGGCTCAGAGAGTTTTGGACCTAATTACGCAGTCTTGCAAGGAACTAGGCCTCAAGATCTCGGCCGAGAAATCTCTTGCAATGATGTTCAAGGGACCAGATCCTGTGAATAGATTACGTATTCAGGATATAGAACTTGAGTGGACAGGCTCCTACCTGTACTTGGGAATCTACATTGATAAAAAGCTGACCTTTCAGAAACAGGCCGAGTATGTCAGGTCACGTGCTCTACTCAGACTCAACGCCATGAGAGCCATGACGAGGCACCGTGCAGGGGCAAGCAAAGATGTACTTCGCTTGTACTATATACAAGCTATACGCTCGCTCATTGACTACGGTGCACCGGCGTTAGCTCATCTCTTCCCGCAGAGCAGGCAAAGAGTGGAGGTCGTACAAAATCAGGCGATAAGAACTATGCTTGGGGCCCCCATCTGGACCAACACAGTATGTCTCAGATCTGAGGCCCGGCTTCCTTCCTTGGCTGACAGAGTAAGATACATAAACGCCTGCAAAGTGGCCACGATTCTGCACAGGTAGCAAGGTACCCCACTAAGGAGACGGATATTGACAACCATGGCACAAGATCCCACACTCTTCACAGACTACTCCTGGATCCGTTCGTTTTGTGCTGCTGGGCGGAAGCTGCTGCCTATACAACTACTCCTTGAGAAGAGTTGTGACCTTCCTGTTGCTGGGTACCATCCACCACCTCCCTGGCGCCCAGATCCAGCTGATGTTTGCATCATGCACCTACCCATCTCTAAGCGTCTCTGCAGTCAAGACACTCTCAGCAATCATGCTGAGACAAGCATGGCACTGGCAGAGGGAGGCACATGTGCAGTGTATTTCACAGATGGTTCTGTCGACCCTGACAGGAAGAGAGCAGCAGCTGGACTGTACCACAATGGTCACACACAAGGCTGGCGACTCCCTGACCACTGCACGATCCTTCAAGCTGAGCTGGTGACGATTCAGCAGGCATTGTCACATGCCCTACGACATCGACTCCGACCTGTCATACATGTTGATTCCACGTCTGCAATCAATGCCCTCTCCCATCCTCAACCACAGGACAATGTTCACCTCATCACTTCGATCCTGAGCATAATGACAGCCTTAGAAGTTCAGGGTAACAGATCGACATTGAACTGGATCCCCAGCCATGCTGGCATCCGGGGAAATGAGGCGGCAGATGATGCAGCCAAGGCAGCAACAGACTATCCACATGTTGGGATTACTGTCCCAATCAGCCTACGACAGACCAAGCTGGTGGCTGCCAGAGCCATGAAACTTATGGGGGAGGTCTTAGGTGATACCCTATCTCAACAGTGGTACCGAGCAGCGACTCAGGGAGAACCCCCTCCATATGATAGAAGCTGGTCCAGAGCGCAGTGTACCGCCATCCACCGGCTTCGTTTGGGCTTTCCCACAGCCAAGATGATGGTAGACAAGGCTGAGGAGGAGATGTGCCAGTACTGTCAGCACGTTGTCCAGCGGCCCCTAACACACTATCTTCTGGAGTGCGAAGTTACTGAGACGCTCCGCAGGCAACTAGGAGTGATATTCCCTCCCGAAGAGGAACCAGAGATGACTGCGGCCACACTAGTGTACCATGGAGTCAACGAACCAGACAAGCTGTTACCTGTGATAACGACATATCCTCCTCCTCGCTAGTGTCCATAGTTAGGAGTACATACGGTGTTGTCGCTCATGAGATGCACCAGTTGAACTGACCAGAAGAGTGCTTGAACAGCATATGTCGCATCATTGTAGAAACCTTTCTCCCTCGGGAGCCAGAGACGGGTCATCGCAAGATTGAGACCCGTGCCAGGACTACGGTCTTGCCGAACATTATACATACACCCCAGGTAGTTCTGTTTGTGACTTGAAAAAGCCCACTGTGTGGGCGAAACGTAGTCAATAAAGGATCACATTATACTGCATATGTGTTTATGTTTCCATTGTGTCGGTATTTTATACCATTTATTTCCAAACAATATCATATTCCTTATCACTGTCAACTGCCTCAAATGTTCTATTGAAGAACGTCAGTAAGTTTGTCAGGCAGGAACGACCTCTCGTGAATCCATGCTGAGATTCATTTATCAAGTTATGCTCTTCAAGGTGACTTCTGATAATGTCAGCTATAATTGATTCTAATAACTTGCCCACTATAGATGTCAGGCTTATTGGACGGTAATTTGAAGGAGTGGACTTATCCCCTGATTTGAATATAGGAACTACATTAGCCATCTTCCACAACTCTGACACAACACTGGTAACGATGGACGCATTGAATACACTCGTTAATGAAGATTGAGACACTTGTGCAGCATATGGGAATCTTTATTCAGGAAACGTTTCGCCACACAGTGGCTTCATCAGTCCAATACAAAGAGGAAGGCGTAAGGAGAGGAGGAGTATGAGGTAATCAGTCCCTCAACCTGGAGTCGATGTGTTCAGTCCATCAATCTTGTAGAATGTACAGCATAAGGCCGTAGAAGTGGCTTATATACTGTAGTGAGGTGAGGTGAAGCAGGTGGAGGCGGGGTCATAGTGGTACCATCCACTAGTCAAAGTAGGTCTTCGTCCAAAAGTTGAACAAGTGTTGAAGAAGCCACTGTGTGGCGAAACGTTTCCTGAATAAAGATTCCCATATGCTGCATAAGTGTCTCAATCTTCAACTTGTCGGTTTTTCAAACCATTCATCACAACTGTCAGACACTGCAGCATCATGGGATCTTGTTACAAAGAATTCATCAACACTTGTTCAACCTTTGGACGAAGACCTACTTCGACTAGTGGATGGTACCACTATGACCCCGCCTCCACCTGCTTCACCTCACCTCACTACAGTATATAAGCCACGTCTACGGCCTTATGCTGTACATTCTACAAGATTGATGGACTGAACACATCGACTCCAGGTTGAGGGACTGATTACCTCATACTCCTCCTCTCCTTACGCCTTCCTCTTTGTATTGGACTGATGAAGCCACTGTGTGGCGAAACGTTTCCTGAATAAAGATTCCCATATGCTGCATAAGTGTCTCAATCTTCAACTTGTCGGTTTTTCAAACCATTCATCACACACACGTTAATGGCTGACTAAGCTCCATCTTGCATTCCTTAAGTACCCTTGAAAACAACTCATCGGGTCCCGGGGACTTATTTTGTTTCAGATTGTCTATCTGTTTAATAACCATGTCCCTCGTGACAGTAATATTAGTTAACTTAAATTCATCAGGAACTAAATAATTGTTAATTACTGGAATCTCATTTACATCTTCCTGTGTAAAAACTGACAAAAAATAGTCATTAAATAAGGAACACATTTCCAGTTCATTATCCGTCAGCTGTCCATTCCCAGTTTTCAGAGGTCCTACTTTTTCCTTCACCTTCGTCCTATACACTTGAAAGAACCCCTTTGGATTAGTCTTTGATTCATTAGCAACTCTAATTTCATAGTCACGTTTAGCCTTTCTAATCGCCTTTTTTACTTCTCTTTTAAGCTGAACATATTGGTCAGTAAGGTTAACCTCTCCTCTTCTGATGCGCCTATAAATTCCCCTTTTCTCCCCTAATAGATGCTTTAGCCTCCTGTTAACCCATTTGGGATCGTTATTATTAGACCTAATTTCTCTCTGGGGAATGTATATACTCTGGGCACTGTGTACATTATTAAGAAAACAATCATAAAAGCAGATTCCTTCATATTCATAAGTATGATTATTGTCAAAAAAATCATTAGCTAGACAACCCCAATCAAGATTAGACAGATGTTCCCTAAGTCCATTATAATAGGCAGAACGAAAATCAGGGATTTTTACTGTATTATCATTATTCTTGCATTCCCAATTAATGCTAAAAGTGATGGATTTGTGATCACTTGCGCCAAGCTCTTCAGTGATCTCCAGATTATTCACGAGTGTTTCCTTATTTGACAAGACTAGGTCTAGCAAATTATTACCTATGGTAGGCTTAGTTACGCTCTGTTTCAGAAAACAGTCCTGAACTGTTTCCATAAAGTCACTGGACTCTAGATTACCTGTCAAAGAATTCCAGTCAATTTGACTAAAGTTAAAGTCTCCTACTCTGACTATGTTACTGTGTCCAGAAGCCCTAACAATTTCGTCCCAAAGAAGTCTCCCTCTATCGTGATCCAAGCCTGGAGGTCGGTATATTACACCTAGAATTAGTTTTTCTTGACCCTCCACGAACTCTACCCAAACAGACTCTGTTACTGCTCCATCTATTTTTATACCTGTTTTTATGCAACAATTAATATTTTCTCGAACATACAGTGCAACTGCTCCCCCCTTCCCATTACATCTATCCACATTGAACAACTTAAATCCCTGAATATTACACTCAGCAGTCATATCCCGACTCTTTAAATCATACCACACACATGTGCAACTCTTGGGTATCTTTATTGAGGAAACGTTTCGCCACACAGTGGCTTCATCAGTGCATACAAAGGAGAATCTTGAAGACCAGGAATAGAATCAGTAATCAGTCCCTCAACCTTGAGTCGATGTGGTCAGTCCATCAGTCTTGAATGGAATACGGCATACGTGCGGAGGAGCTTATAAACCGTTGGTAGGAGAGGTGCAGCAGTCATAGGCGGTGTCACATTTGTTCATTGTGGAAGTAGGTCGTGCCCAAGAATTAGGCAAGCGAAGAATTCCCAAGTATTAAGATCCCAAGAAGTTGCAGTGTCTGACAGGTTTGTAGATGAATGGTTCAGAGAACCGACATGTTGATAAATTAGACACATGTGCAACTCTTGGGTATCTTTACTGAGGAAACGTTTCGCCACACAGTGGCTTCATCAGTCCATACAAAGGAGAATCTTGAAGAACAGGAATAGAATGAGGTAATCAGTCCCTCAACCTTGAGTCGATGTGGCCAGTCCATCAATCTTGAATAGAATACGGCATACGTGCGGAGAAGGAGCTTATAAACCGTTGGCTTAGTAGAGTGGTTATGCACTCTGCTGTACCCACTCCTTTGGTGAAGCCAAATATGTGAGGATGAGAGGGTCCAAGTTTCCATAGGAGGCAGCGGTCTTGGCTAAGCAGCTGGTCAGCGATATGGGTCTCATACTGCCTGGGTCCTTGGGCTTTGGAATTGGTACGATTGTAGCTTTCTTCAAAGCTGCTGGGAGTCTCCTGGCCCCCCACGACTTGTTAATGACGTCTAGTATGGCCTCCCATCCACTCTGCCCACCCCGTGCAATCATGGAGTACGTCACACAATCGATGCCCGGGGCAGTGTCACCTGTGTTCTTAATGGCACGTCGGAGTTCCAAGTCCGTGAGGTCTACATCAGTCACATCTTCCGACTCACATGCAGCTTGTATCGTTAGCTGGCGCTGTGGCAGAAGATCCGTCTGTATATTCCGGATGTCCTGTGGGAGCTGAGTGGAGGCTTCCCTGGAAGTGAAAAGCTCCACTAGTTTCTCTGCTTCCTGGGAAGGGTTCGGGTGTGCTGATGGCCTCCGCTTGCTCTTGCCAGTTGCTATGTTGAGCTTGCCCCATATCTCAGATAAGGTGGTGTGATGCCCGAATGTTGAGCACCACTCCAGCCATTTCTCAGTTTTTACTCTGAGAGAGATTCTGCGGGCATGCTGCACAATGGCTCTCAGAGTATTCCTGTTCTCTGCCGTAGGGTTACGCCTGTATAGCTTCCTAAAAGAGTTGATGCGGTGGTTCTGCTCCCGCACCTCGTCGTTGTAGAACCACCAGTCTCTTTTGTGAGTGCGTCCTGCGGACTTCTTTGGAATTGCAGACTCTGCTGCCTGGATGAGAACAGTGATTAGCTCCTGTTCAACCGTATCACAGTCTTCAGATAGAGAGTATGTGGACCACCAGTTATGAAGATAATCCTGGAACACCTTCCAGTTGGCCCTCTTTACGTCCCATCTAGGAGGCAGCACAACTGTGGGAGGCCTGTTGATGTTGAAGGTGGTGATCACTGCAAAGTGGTCACTGACAAGGTGAGGATGAGTTTCCCATGTCGCTCCTGCTGCGAGTTGTTTTGACCCGAAGGTAAGGTCGAGGCAGCCACCCAACAGGTGCGTGGGGTCTCCATTGTTTAGCAACTTTACCTCTGGAATATCGTGTAGGAGCATTGCTAAGTGTCTGCCAGCAGCATTGGTTGCTGAGTGAGAGTGCAGCATTGGGTGATGTGCGTTGAAATCTCCACCCACAATAATACACTCAGTGCGTGCTAGTGCGAGGAGCTCTGCAATGTCAAGGGTGTGTCTTGGGTTCTTGTAGATGTTATAGATGGTAATGGGCGCCCCAGGTATGTGCACAAGGATGGCCTGTACCTCGACATCCTCCCCACAGTCCACAGGGTTGGCTATAACCTCGTGAGGTATTGTATTGGATACAAATACAGCTGTGCCTCTGCAGTGAACGCCCGGGTCCGTGTGCCGAAAATACCCAGCAAAACCGGGTAGTCTTGGGCACATAGTCGGGACAGTCAGAGTTTCTTGTAGCAAGACGATATCAACCCTATCCCGAATTACTGCCTCCAGCAAGAGGTGCTGTTTGCCCCTCAGGCCCTGAATGTTCCACTGTAGGACCTTGAGGGTGTGATTTGGTACCGAGGTTATTCCATCGATGTTGTTTCCTGAGCTGGAGACTGAGTCCTGCCCGCTCTGAGAACCTGCAAATTCATGGCATCCACTGTCTCCTCTTCGGTCAGAAAGCACACTCTCAGGAGCGTACTGACCATCTGCCGGAATGCGCTCTGTTGTTCCGTGGAGTTGATTGTGTTGCAAATAAGATCTGTGAACACCTTGATGAGTGCTACGAGATCCTCCCTGGTGAGGGCCTGCTTTGGAGTTGGGTTCGAAAGAGTGGATATTATCTGGGTTGTTGTGGTCTGTAGGGACTGCTGAGGGTTGGATTTCTTTATTGTATGCACCGTGGTCTGTTGCTGTATACCAGGTTGGGTAGCCGGGATCTGCTCGTGAGGTAAGGAGTGCCTGGGTTGTCGTGCTTTGGCCGGTGGGGGCTCGTTTAGTGCCGCCTGCTGATAGCATTGACCAGATGCACCCTGTTGACGCCTCCTGTTCCTCTTGTTTCTGTTTCTTCGTTGAGGTAGGGGTGCAGGAGGTTCTTGACCTTGACGCCTGGTTGAGGCTTCTAGGGTTGGGAGTTCCTGGGCAATGACTTGGGTTGGCTGCTGAGAGATCTGCAGTATGGCAGGGTTCTCTGCACCCATCGTTTGCTGAGAGTGATGATCCGTCGTAGCCTGTTGCCGAGGTTTTGGCGTCTTCCAGACTTCTTGAATTCTGGCGAGCCTCTCGGGGCATCGAGGATTCCAGGCATGGTGTTTCTGCCTGCAGTTCGGGCATTGTGGAGTGGGTGGCGATGCATTTTTCAGCTTGGTGATGCATTCCTCGGTAGGGTGGTGCTGGCTGCAGACACCGCAGATTTCTCTGTTCGGACAGAGTGCACCCAGGTGTCCATAACGCTGACCTTTGAAACAGCGATCTGGTTCTGCTGTGAAGGTCCTGACATCGTACCTGCCCCAAGAACCGAGGTCCAGCTGGGATGGCAGTGGTCCTACATGCTGAATGAGTACCTGACGGGTTGGTGCATTGCCTGCCGTCTTTGCCTTGAGACGTTGAGCTGACACCACACTGGGGTGAGCTGCTACTGCCTCGATGGGCATCATCAGCGGGTATCGCATCACTACACCCTTGGTGATCTTCTGCCGAGAGTCCAGTTCCTCCAGGGTGAATGAGCGATCTGTCTCCATGACTCTCTTCAAGGTGGTATACATTTCCTTGTTGAGAGGAGTCAATATTGGTTCTCCCCTCAAGTTGAACCATATCTTGAACTTCAGGTTGTGTCGTGATTCCAGGTATGAAACAACCCCATAGTGGGTTCTGTGGTCCCCGTAAGACTTCACCTTGAATTTGCCAGGTCGGTTGAGCTGGTTTGCCTGCTCCTTGGACGGATGGCGCTTCTTCTTCTTGTCCACAGTGTTCCATCCCTCTTGGTTTACGGGGGGTGGGGTGTTTATTTCCGCACCTGTTTCTATTGTCGCTGGCTCCATGGTTGGGGCTGTCAGATCTGCTACAATGTGAGCAGGATCTTCCTCTTCCTCTCGCAACTTCTTCGCTAGAATTTCGCCCCACATTTCCAAATCTGAGTCCTCCGTCGTGTTCATGGAGCATCGTGACCTCTTCTTTTCCGCAGAAGCCATGTGCCTATCTTGTGATAAGGTAGTGAACTCCGTGAACTGAGTGTGTGTCAATGGATTGTCGTAATACGATTGAACATACAGAGGTAGAAAGACATTATATATATTGGCGGAGAGTGATGTGTGACGCACGTGACCTGAGGAATGTCATAAGAACATAAGAATGGAGGAACACTGTAGAAGGCCTACTGGCCCATGCGAGGCAGGTCCTTATCAAAACAACCTCTGCCTATGATGAGGACGGGTAGACGATGAAATCATGTGACTCCTGTGTTGTTGGGTTGGTGGTGCTTAAGTATCATGTATGCCAATGTTTTTGAAATTTTGTAGTTTCCAGTGTTGCGTTCTATAGTGTCGGTAATGGCGATTAGTGAGGCTTCTAGGCACCGTCGGCGTCTGAGCTCTGGTTCGGTGAGAACGAGTTGTGCCTCATTCCAGTTCATCAAATGTCCCTTGGAGTCTCTGTGGAGGACACAGGCGTACCTTACATCGTCTCTGTTAGAGGCATTTCGATGCTCATTCAGGCGGACTGCAAGATCTCTGCCTGTCTCGCCTACATATTTCTTGGGACAGAACCCACAGGGGATAGTGTAGACGCCTGCTGTAGAAGTTAGAGGTGTGGGGCTGCGTTTCGTAGTGAGGTCTTTGATAGATGATGTGTTTATGGTGGAAACGTTGATGTTACTCATAGCAAGTGCCCGGCGATTATTCGCCGAGCATTCGCCTGAATGTCAAAAACAAAAGCATGGCTTCCTTCGATGTCACAGCCCTCTTCACCAACGTTCCTATTGATCCTGTAATCAACATTCTGAGACAGAGGCTCACTGAAAACCACGACCTCCCTTTACCTCTTCTAGACTTCATCAATCTAGTGGAACTTTGTGTTAATTTCAACTTCTTCAAGTATCAGGACAACTGTTACAAACAGTGCTTTGGGATGGCAATGGGCAGCCCGCTCAGTGCTGTGCTTGCCAACCTCTTCATGGAAAACCTGGAGACAGAGAAATTCAGCACCCTCATTCCCAACACCGTTACCTGGCTAAGATACGTTGATGATATATTGGTTTTCTATCCAAGACGTCTCAATATCCAGGCCCTTCTCAACAAGATCAATGCAGTTGAACCATCAATAAAGTTTACATTTGAACGCGAAAATGATGGCAAACTTCCTTTCCTCGACGTTCTACTGTGCAGATCTCCCGACAGTGACAAACTTCTCTTCAAAGTGTATAGAAAACCTACCAACAAGGACGATCTTATACACTTTTATTCACACCAAGACACCCGCACTAAGAGAGGAGTCCTCATTGGCTTCTTCTTGAGAGCTCTTCGCATCTCCAGCCCTTGTTTTCTAGAAGAAGAATGCACTTACATAACACAAGCCTTTACACGTCTTCAGTTCCCATCTTTCTTCATCCGAGATTGTAGACTTAAGGCACAAGCTATTCTCAACAAACCGCCCATGGAACAGCCCCCTAAGCAGTTCATAGTACTCCCATGTGGTGATGTTGCCACGAATACTCGCCGGGCACTTGCTATGAGTTTCCACCATAAACACATCATCTATCAAAGACCTCACTACGGAACGCAGCCCCACACCTCTAACTTCTACAGCAGGCGTCTACACTATCCCCTGTGGATTCTGTCCCAAGAAATATGTAGGCGAGACAGGCAGAGATCTTGCAGTCCGCCTGAATGAGCATCGAAATGCCTCTAACAGAGACGATGTAAGGTACGCCTGTGTCCTCCACAGAGACACCACGGGACATTTGATGAACTGGAATGAGGCACAACTCGTTCTCACCGAACCAGACCTCAGACGCCGACGGTGCCTAGAAGCCTCACTAATCGCCGTCACCGACACTATAGAACGCAACACTGGAAACTACAAAATTTCAAAAACATTGGCATACATGATACTTAAGCACCACCAACCCAACAACACAGGAGTCACATGATTTCATCGTCTACCCGTCCTCATCATAGGCAGAGGTTGTTTTGATAAGGACTTGCCTCGCATGGGCCTGTAGGCCTTCTACAGTGTTCCTCCATTCTTATGTTCTTATGACATTCCTCAGGTCACGTGCGTCACACCTCACTCTCCGCCTATATATATAATGTCTTTCTACCTTTGTATGTTAGAAGTGATCGAGGACTGAAACGTTTTCTAATAAATATGTCATAGTGTTTGCTTACGTGTCTTTCTGGTATAAACCTTGGTAATAAATACCGACAAGTTGGTTTAGAAAGACACGTAAGCAAACACTATGACATATTTATTATCAAGGTCCCAGGACCGAAACGTTTTCTAATAAATATGTCATAGTGTTTGCTTACGTGTCTTTCTAAACCAACGTGTCTTTCTAAACCAACTTGTTGGTATTTATTACCAAGGTTTATACCATCAGAAATCTTCCCTATGAGGATAGACTGAGGGCCCTGAATCTGCACTCTCTAGAAAGACGTAGAATTAGGGGGGGATATGATCGAGGTGTATAAATGCAAAACAGGAATAAATAAAGAGAAGTAAATAGCGTGCTAAAAATATCTAGCCAAGACGGAACTCGCAGCAATGGTTTCAAGTTGGAAAAATTCAGATTCAGGAAGGATATAGGAAAGCACTGGTTTGGTAATAGAGTTGTGGATGAGTGGAACAAACTCCACAGTACAGTTATAGAGGCTAAAACGTTGTGTAGCTTTAAAAATAGGTTAGATAAATACATAACTGAGTGTGGGTGGGTGTGAATTGGACCTGGCTAGCTTGTGCTGCTGGGTCTGGTTTCATGCTCCTTCCTTAAGTGAATGTGACCTGACCTAACTAGGTTAGGACATTGGCTTAAGCTGGTAGGAGACTTGAATCTGTCTCTCATGGGTCAGTAGGCCTGTTGCAGTGTTCATTCTTTCTTATGTTGTTTATGTTTCTTAAAACGGACGAGTGGTTAAGATAAACTCTAGCAGCTACGACTATACACACAGCTGAACAACACTGTACGTAGTGTGTTTCAAAATGGCAGGTCAGGAAAGCATTCCAAGGCCACGTACGATGCCCAGATCTTTGGTGACTTGGGAAGGTTTTAGAGGCCAATCAGAGCACATGGAATTGTTGACACTACCATCCTCAAGTAGCCAATCAGAGAGCCGTATGTCCTTTCCAAGGGGAGTGAGCGGTTTAGATGTGAAGCAGTGGAAGTCTGGACTTGGAAGAGAGTGCTTCCTAATCGCTCACAATCGCCCTTAAATATATATAATGACTGCATGGGCTCACTTTCAGCAAATCATTAAAACACTATGAGAGTTACGGCCAGAGTCACAGGAAATAAAAAGGTCTTAGAAAAAGCCAACAATTTATAACATTCCGGAAAGTACATCCCAATCCTTCCCTTATTTAATTTTACTTATATATTTCAAACTAGAATATTGCGTTGGAGATGACAGATCGCGATAAGGTTGAATATGAGGAAGGGAAAAGAAATACAATTACAAAAATATAATAGAAACAGAAGAGTCTATAAGAAAATGGCAGCTCTGCGACCTCCCATTCTCGTGCCGGACGGAACATTACGAGAACGTATGTTCATCATTTATTTATTTGGGTTTGTCTGGTGGAGGTAGTCGAGCGCCAAGAAATTTCCAGGATGGGATTTATTAGTAGCATTTATGTGCAGCGGTAAATCCGCATGGGTTATTTAGCACAAGGTATGGCGAAAGCTCGATCTTCCGTCCGCAGATCGCAGCCCGCTCTCTGATCAGTCTTCCAGGGCGAAATAGCGCACTGTTGACAAGCGTGAAGAGAGAGATGCAAGTTGCGGAGCAAATATTGTTGGGACAAATTTCTCTCTCTGAAGAGTCTAGTGAAGCTGTATGCAGAGCAAAACATTGTTCTGACATTTGTTCCGCATAGCAGAACGAAACTGATGACTGCGTTTCGGTCCAACTAGTTAATGGTCCGAGTCGGACCGAAATATCTTCAACAGCTCCATTCTCCTGTGTCCGGGTTACCTGTGTATTGATCCAGCCACGGTATTGTGCCTTTTTATTCGTTGTCCTGTATCTTGTCTTCACTACCCAGTCTAGTTTCACAGCTCATCTTTTGCTTCATTATAAGCAGGATGGAGTTTCCGGGGAGTTCCTCGGAGATGAGCTGTTATGAAAGCTGCTGTAAGAAGATTACCCAGTCTGGATGCTGAAGGAAAGATGCCTTCATCTTTGTTCATTAATTAGGTAGTCAGAGCACATTTGAGTTTTGACGTTACGTTGACTGTCGTTGTCGATTGGAAGAATAAGATGCTTGTTCAACATTTGGGAATATTTACTGTGGAAACGTTTAGCCATCAAGTGGTTTCTTCAGTCCGATACAGAGAAGAACCGTAAAAGACGAGAAGGAGTTTGAGAAAATCAGGATGAGTTCATCAGTCTTGGTGAACTAAACACATTGACTCCAGGCTGAGGGACTGATTACCTCAAACTCCTCCTCCTTATCTTCCACCGTTCTCCTCTGTATTGCACTGAAGAAGTCACTGGCTGGTGAAACGCTTCCGCAAGAATGATTCCCAGATATTGCACAAATCTCTCGTTCTTCAACTTGTCAGCTTTCCACAGCCATTTACACCCCTCCATCGTCGATGCTTCGCCTCAAACAGCCACATTACATTGTCAAATTCGGAGTCAGAATGAAAATGTTTGAAAGTAATTACGTAAGTCTTAAAGACTCTGGTCTTAGTAATCTTCTTACGTCACACATTTTCACTGTTCATCTCTCAAGAACCTGGAAGGGAAATCCCTCTTATATTTCTCATTCTTTTTCCCCCTCTTCATTCACCCTCACTCATATTCCTCATTTTCTCTCCTGTCATGAGCATGTTCCTTCACTGTTTTTTTTTTGTATCATTAAATCATTATTTCCTTTTTTTTTTGTTTTTTTTTCTAGGACTTCCGATAAATATATTTTTTTCTTAATTTTGCAGTATTGACCGTCTCTGTGTTTTCACTCAACAATCTTACATTATTCTCCCCGTTATCTTTCTCATCTTTTTAATTATACTTTCATTCTCATTCTTCATTATCGCTCTCTTTCCTTTCGTTTTCAGTTATTGCCTTTAGTTCTCCTCACCGCCTCGTGTCTCTCCTCCTTGCGCTCCCCGACATCCTTCCTCTTCTCTTGTCTCCTTATCCCGTAATTTACTGCCATTATCCATCTTTCTCCGCTCTCTCTTGCCTCGTTATTCTAGCCGTGTTCCTTCCTTCCATCCTTCGTCTTCATTCCTTCCTTCCTTCCCTTCATCTCTATGTGATCCTTCCCTCGCGTTCCTGCATTTCTTCCTTCCATCCTCCGTCTTCCTTCCTTTCTTCCTTCCTTCTTCCCTTCCTTCCTTCCTTGGTGTTCCTGCCTTCCATCCACCTTCTCCCTCACTCAGTCCTTGCAGTCTGCGTCTCCACCGAACATCAACCTTTCTTACCTTTCCTCTTTATTCTTCTTCCTTGCTGCCTCTAATTCTTCTTTCGCCTCTCCTCTCCTGCTCTTCATTCTCAACCTTCTTTCCCTTCCTCTTTCTTTGCTTCTTTCTCTTTCATTTACTTTCCCTAGTATCCCTTTCGTCTTTCCTTTCCCTCTTCTTCCTTCCTCTTCCCAATGTAACTTCTCTTCATCCTCCCTCTCATGACTCTCCTCCTTCTCCTCCTCCTCCTCCTCCTCCTCCTCCTCCTCCTTCTTCTTCTTCTTCTTCTTCTTCTTCTTCACATGATCTTTCCTCATCTGGCTCTTTTTCCTCCCCCTCCTTCGCTTTCTTCTCCTTCTCCTCATCTTCCTTCTCTTCTTCATCCTCCTCTTCCTCCTTCACTTCTTCCTCCTCCTCCTCTTCTTCCTTCTCTTCATCTTCCTCTTCATCCTCCTCGTTCTCTTCTTCCACCTCCTCCCGCTCTTCCTCCTCCTTCTCATCTTCCTCCTCCTCCTCCTCCTCCTCCTCCTCCTCCTCCTCCTCCTCCTCCTCCTCCTCTCCCCTCGACGTCCCCTACAGCAGGACGTCAGCAACCAGTGAACCACACACAGACGTCTCCTACAGCAGGACGTCAGCAACCAGTGAACCACACACAGACGTCCCCTACAGCAGGACGTCAGCAACCAGTGAACCACACACAGACGTCCCCTACAGCAGGACGTCAGCAACCAGTGAACCACACACAGACGTCCCCTACAGCAGGACGTCAGCAACCAGTGAACCACACACAGACGTCCCCTACAGCAGGACGTCAGCAACCAGTGAACCACACACAGACGTCCCCTACAGCAGGACGCCAGCAACCAGTGAACCACACACAGACGTCCTCTACAGCAGGACGTCAGCAACCAGTGAACCACACACAGACGTCCCCTACAGCAGGACGTCAGCAACCAGTGAACCACACACAGACGTCCCCTACAGCAGGACGTCAGCAACCAGTGAACCACACACACACGTCCTCTACAGCAGGACGTCAGCAACCAGTGAACCACACACAGACGTCCCCTACAGCAGGACGTCAGCAACCAGTGAACCACACACAGACGTCTCCTACAGCAGGACGTCAGCAACCAGTGAACCACACACAGATGTCCTCTACAGCAGGACGTCAGCAACCAGTGAACCACACACAGACGTCCCCTACAGCAGGACGTCAGCAACCAGTGAACCACACACAGACGTCCCCTACAGCAGGACGTCAGCAACCAGTGAACCACACACAGACGTCTCCTACAGCAGGACGTCAGCAACCAGTGAACCACACACAGACGTCCTCTACAGCAGGACGTCAGCAACCAGTGAACCACACACAGACGTCCTCTACAGCAGGACGTCGGCAACCAGTGAACCACACACAGACGTCCCCTACAGCAGGACGTCAGCAACCAGTGAACCACAAACAGACGTCCTCTACAGCTGGACGTCAGCAACCAGTGAACCACACACAGACGTCCCCTACAGCAGGACGTCAGCAACCAGTGAACCACACACAGACGTCCCCTACAGCAGGACCAGACGTGAACCACACACAGACCTCTACAGCAGGACGTCAGCAACCAGTGAACCACACACAGACGTCCCCTACAGCAGGACGTCAGCAACCAGTGAACCACACACAGACGTCCCCTACAGCAGGACGTCAGCAACCAGTGAACCACACACAGACGTCCCCTACAGCAGGACGTCAGCAACCAGTGAACCACACACAGACGTCCCCTACAGCAGGACGTCAGCAACCAGTGAACCACACACAGACGTCCCCTACAGCAGGACGTCAGCAACCAGTGAACCACACACAGACGTCCCCTACAGCAGGACGTCAGCAACCAGTGAACCACACACAGACGTCCCCTACAGCAGGACGTCAGCAACCAGTGAACCACACACAGACGTCCCCTACAGCAGGACGTCAGCAACCAGTGAACCACACACAGACGTCCCCTACAGCAGGACGTCAGCAACCAGTGAACCACACACAGACGTCCCCTACAGCAGGACGTCAGCAACCAGTGAACCACACACAGACGTCCGCTACAGCAGGACGTCAGCAACCAGTGAACCACACACAGACGTCCTCTACAGCAGGACGTCAGCAACCAGTGAACCAGACACAGACGTCCCCTACAGCAGGACGTCAGCAACCAGTGAACCACACACAGACGTCCCCTACAGCAAGACGTCAGCAACCAGTGAACCACACACAGACGTCCCCTACAGCAGGACGTCTGCAACCAGTGAACCACACACAGACGTCCTCTACAGCAGGACGTCAGCAACCAGTGAACCACACACAGACGTCCCCTACAGCAGGACGTCAGCAACCAGTGAACCACACACAGACGTCTCCTACAGCAGGACGTCAGCAACCAGTGAACCACACACAGACGTCCCCTACAGCAGGACGTGTGAACCACACACAGACGTCTACAGCAGGACGTCAGCAACCAGTGAACCACACACAGACGTGAACCACACACAGACCCCTACAGCAGGACGTCAGCAACCAGTGAACCACACACAGACGTCCCCTACAGCAGGACGTCAGCAACCAGTGAACCACACCACTACAGCAGACGTCAGCAACCAGTGAACCACACACAGACGTCTCCTACAGCAGGACGTCAGCAACCAGTGAACCACACACAGACGTCCTCTACAGCAGGACGTCAGCAACCAGTGAACCACACACAGACGTCCTCTACAGCAGGACGTCGGCAACCAGTGAACCACACACAGACGTCCCCTACAGCAGGACGTCAGCAACCAGTGAACCACACACAGACGTCCCCTACAGCAGGACGTCAGCAACCAGTGAACCACACACAGACGTCTCCTACAGCAGGACGTCAGCAACCAGTGAACCACACACAGACGTCCCCTACAGCAGGACGTCAGCAACCAGTGAACCACACACAGACGTCCCCTACAGCAGGACGTCAGCAACCAGTGAACCACACACAGACGTCCCCTACAGCAGGACGTCAGCAACCAGTGAACCACACACAGACGTCTCCTACAGCAGGACGTCAGCAACCAGTGAACCACACACAGACGTCCCCTACAGCAGGACGTCAGCAACCAGTGAACCACACACAGACGTCCCCTACAGCAGGACGTCAGCAACCAGTGAACCACACACAGACGTCCCCTACAGCAGGACGTCAGCAACCAGTGAACCACACACAGACGTCTCCTACAGCAGGACGTCAGCAACCAGTGAACCACACACAGACGTCCCCTACAGCAGGACGTCAGCAACCAGTGAACCACACACAGACGTCCCCTACAGCAGGACGTCAACAACCAGTGAACCACACACAGACGTCCCCTACAGCAGGACGTCAGCAACCAGTGAACCACACACAGACGTCCCCTACAGCAGGACGTCAGCAACCAGTGAACCACACACAGACGTCCCCTACAGCAGGACGTCAGCAACCAGTGAACCACACACAGACGTCCCCTACAGCAGGACGTCAGCAACCAGTGAACCACACACAGACGGAGACATCGTTACCCTAAATCATCTTTATAGTCCCACATATATGATGCTAAAAAAAAAAAACACTGGCTGATGACAAGGCCCCGGAGGTCTGGGACCATTACTGTCCTCATCTCTATGCGTGATAAGGGTCATTTCCGCATGCTCCTGTGGAGGTTGGAGAGCCTTAGTGTCGTCTTCCCTTTGGCATTATCTTGCCTCCAGAATCCCCTTGTCAGGAGAACTTTATTCTTGAAATAGAAAACGGGAAGTAGAGTCAAAAACAAAATGGCTGCCCTTTTCCATTATCAGTTTAACAAAAATAAATAAAATATATGAAAAATATAACCAAGGAATCTCATAACAAGAAAAAAAAATATCTAAGGGATGAAAATAATCGAAATAATAAGAAATTAGCTACATAAATTATTAAAAATTGTCTAAATAATCAAAAATAGAAGTATAAATTATTAAAATAATTAGAGCAAATAATAATAAAATAGCTGAAGCAACTAAAATATCTAAGATATAAGAAATAAAAATAAGGTAACTAATATAAAAATAAAACAAAAATAATATGACTAAAAAATAAATTAAAATTAAGATTGTTAAACAAAATAAAATTATATTAAAATAGCTAAAATAAAAATAAATTGTATTGTGATTAAAATAAAATTAACTAAAATAAAAACTAAAATTAATATTATTGAAATAAAAATTAAAGTAATTGAAAAATATAAGAGAAAATTAAATTAAATAATAAAATTAGGATAACTAAAATTAAAAATTAAGATAACTAAAATAACTAGAATAATTAAAGCAACTTATCCAAATGCGTTAATTTTCCTTCTCTAAGTATAACTTATCGTCGTTCTTCTCGTCGTTCTTTTCATCGTTCTTTCCGCCGCTCTTCGCGTCATTCTTCTCGTCGTTCTTCCCATCGTTCCTCCCATCGTTCCTACCATCGTTCTTCCCATCATTCCTCCCATCATTCCTCCCATCGTTCCTCCCATCGTTCCTACCATCGTTCTTCCCATCATTCCTCCCATCATTCCTCCCATCGTTCTTCCCATCGTTCTTCCCATCATTCCTCCCATCGTTCTTCCCATCGTTCTTCCCATCATTCCTCCCATCGTTCTTCCCATCGCTCCTCCCATCATTCCTCCCATCGTTCTTCCCATCGCTCCTCCCATCATTCCTCCCATCGTTCTTCCCATCGTTCCTCCCATCGTTCCTCCCGTCGTTCTTCCCATCGCTCCTCCCATCATTCCTCCCATCGTTCTTCCCATTGCTCCTCCCATCATTCCTCCCATCGTTCTTCCCATCGTTCTTCCCATCATTCCTCCCATCGTTCTTCCCATCGTTCCTCCCATCATTCCTCCCATCGTTCTTCCCATCGTTCCTCCCATCGTTCCTCCCGTCGTTCCTCCCATCGTTCCTCCCATCGTTCCTCCCATCGTTCCTCCCGTCGTTCCTCCCGTCGTTCCTCCCATCGTTCTTCCCATCGTTCTTCCCATCATTCCTCCCATCGTTCTTCCCATCGCTCCTCCCATCATTCCTCCCATCGTTCTTCCCATCGTTCCTCCCATCGTTCCTCCCATCGTTCTTCCCATCGCTCCTCCCATCATTCCTCCCATCGTTCTTCCCATCGTTCTTCCCATCGTTCTTCCCGTCGTTCCTCCCGTCGTTCCTCCCATCGTTCCTCCCGTCGTTCCTCCCATCGTTCTTCCCATCGTTCTTCCCATCATTCCTCCCATCGTTCTTCCCATCGCTCCTCCCATCATTCTTCCCATCGTTCTTCCCATCGCTCCTCCCACCATTCCTCCCATCGTTCTTCCCATCGTTCTTCCCATCTCTCTCAGCGCCATTTAAACGTCACAAAAAACGCGAGCAAGTTATAACATCTCTGTTTTACATGTTCATCCTCTATTTTAAAGAAGAATATATCCTGAGCTTGCAACTGAGAATATAATGGGGGATATATTCTCATTAAGCGATATACTCGAGACATATTTTGCTAGGAACCATGAGGATTTAGGGAGAATGTGAAGGATAATAGGGAAAGTTAGCGTGAGAGAGATGAAAGATGTGTGTGTGTGTGTGTGTGTGTGTGTGTGTGTGTGTGTGTGTGTGTGTGTGTGTGTGTGTGTGTGTGTGTGTGTGTTAAGATGTGACGTGTAGTGTATGTTATGGCGAGGGTAGTTATGGTGATGGTAATGGTGGCTGTAGTGATGGTGGGTTATGGGAATGTTAATGGTGGTTATGGTGAGGGTAATGGTGGTTATGGTGAGGGTAATGGCGGTTATAGTGATGGTAATGTTGGTTATTTTGATGGTAATGGGGATTATGGTGATGGTAATGGTGGTTGTAGTGATGGTAATGGTGGTTATTTTGATAGTAATGGTGGTTATGATGGTAATGGTGGCTATGTTGATAGTGATGGTGCTTATAGTAATGGTATTGGTGGTTATTTTGATGGTAATGGTGGCTATGGCGATAGTAATGGTGGTCATGGTGACTCGTCTGGTCAGCCACGGGTGTCCCTGAAGGTCAGGTAACATTGTAGGTGACCATAGTTGATAAATTAGACACGTGCAACTCTTGGGTATCTTTATTGAGGAAACGTTTCGCCACACAGTGGCTTCATCAGTCCATACAAAGGAGAATCTTGAAGAACAGGAGGAGAATGAGGTAATCAGTCCCTCCTGTTCTTCAAGATTCTCCTTTGTATGGACTGATGAAGCCACTGTGTGGCGAAACGTTTCCTCAATAAAGATACCCAAGAGTTGCACATGTGTCTAATTTATCAACATGTCGGTTCCCTGAACCATTCATCTAGTGACCATAGTTGTAAGAGTAAGTCAGTAAGTCATAGTAATCTGTACCTATATTTCAGCTATGTCAGAGCAGTTGAAACATAAACAAAAGATTACAATTGCTACTGGTCTGTGACTGTGTACAGACGAGCTTTTAAATCTCAGCACAAAATTCAATTTAAACCAGCAAATAATAGAGCCTACTAGACTGGAGAATACACTAGACCTCATATTCACTAACAATGATGATCTGATAAGAAATGTCACCATATCAAAAACAATATACTCAGATCACAACATAATTGAGGTTCAGACATGTATGCGTGGAGCCCCAGACCGACATAATGAGACTAGTCACGAGGGAGCATTCACCAAATTCAACTTCAATAACAAAAACATAAAGTGGGACCAAGTAAACCAAGTCCTAACCGATATAAGCTGGGAAGATATACTAAGCAACACAGACCCAAACTTATGCCTAGAACAGATTAACTCGGTGGCACTCGATGTATGCACAAGGCTTATTCCTCTAAGAAAAAGGAGGAGTAGATGTAAAATAGAAAGAGACAGGCGCTCCCTTTACAGGCGACGGAAAAGAATAACAGAGCGGCTAAAAGAGGTCAATATATCTGAAATGCGCAGGGAGACACTGGTCAGAGAAATAGCAAGCATCGAACTTAAGCTAAAAGAATCCTTTAGGAGTCAGGAATCGCGGGAAGAACTAAAAGCTATAAATGAAATCGAAAGAAACCCAAAGTATTTCTTCTCCTATGCCAAATCAAAATCGAGAACAACGCCCAGTATTGGGCCCCTACTTAAACAAGATGGGTCCTACACAGATGACAGCAAGGAAATGAGTGAGCTACTCAAGTCCCAATATGACTCAGTTTTTAGCAAGCCGCTAACCAGACTGAGAGTCGAAGATCAAAATGAATTTTTTATGAGAGAGCCACAAAATTTGATTAACACAAGCCTATCCGATGTTATCCTGACGCCAAATGACTTCGAACAGGCGATAAATGACATGCCCATGCACTCTGCCCCAGGGCCAGACTCATGGAACTCTGTGTTCATCAAGAACTGCAAGAAGCCCCTATCACGAGCCTTTTCCATCCTATGGAGAGGGAGCATGGACACAGGGGTCGTCCCTCAGTTACTAAAAACAACAGACATAGCCCCACTCCACAAAGGGGGCAGTAAAGCAACAGCAAAGAACTACAGACCAATAGCACTAACATCCCATATCATAAAAATCTTTGAAAGGGTCCTAAGAAGCAAGATCACCACCCATCTAGAAACCCATCAGTTACACAACCCAGGGCAACATAGGTTTAGAACAGGTCGCTCCTGTCTGTCTCAACTACTGGATCACTACGACAAGGTCCTAAATGCACTAGAAGACAAAAAGAATGCAGATGTAATATATACAGACTTTGCAAAAGCCTTCGACAAGTGTGACCATGGCGTAATAGCGCACAAAATGCGCGCTAAAGGAATAACAGGAAAAGTCGGTCGATGGATCTATAATTTCCTCACTAACAGAACACAGAGTAGTCGTCAACAGAGTAAAGTCCGAGGCAGCTACGGTGAAAAGCTCTGTTCCACAAGGCACAGTACTAGCTCCCATCTTATTCCTCATCCTCATATCCGACATAGACAAGGATGTCAGCCACAGCACCGTGTCTTCCTTTGCAGATGACACCCGAATCTGCATGACAGTGTCTTCCATTGCAGACACTGCAAGGCTCCAGGCGGACATCAACCAAATCTTTCAGTGGGCTGCAGAAAACAATATGAAGTTTATTACAACCTAGGATTTCAAATGGCCTGTTATCCCAGGTGTAATGGGAGCAAATAAACACAGTAGAAAAGTTTAGACTTATATTATCCTTCACCAATTTAGAACAGCAATATGTACACTATGTACAGTGATAAATATAGTGCACTCCACGGTAAGCAAGGCAGAAATAGAAGCCACAAGATAGCAGACCGTGCTTCAACCAGCTCTAGAGTGGGAATGACAAGGGCAGACAGGAGAGCGGTATCCACATAACCTCTGCGATTGCCAATCCCACCTTCTTATTGGCTAGAACCTGGTCACTAGTTGAACGATGGGGCCCCATCATCAACTCTTAGCAACCTGGTTCGCTGGTTGGGGGAGATAGCCTGTAAATGAGGGTGTGTCCATGCGCCGAATAAAGGTTACGTACTCTTTGCATGCCACAAAGTTCAACGATGAGAAATTTCAATTACTCAGATATGGTAAACATGAGGAAATTAAATCTTCATCAGAGTACAAAACAAATTCTGGTCACAAAATAGAGCGAAACACCAACGTCAAAGACCTGGGAGTGATTATGTCGGAGGATCTCACCTTCAAGGACCATAACATTGTATCAATCGCATCTGCTAGAAAAATGACAGGATGGATAATGAGAACCTTCAAAACTAGGGAGGCCAAGCCCATGATGACACTCTTCAGATCACTTGTTCTACCTAGGCTGGAATATTGCTGCACACTAACAGCACCTTTCAAGGCAGGTGAAATTGCCGACCTAGAAAATATACAGAGAACTTTCACGGCGCGCATGACGGAGATAAAACACCTCAATTACTGGGAGCGCTTGAGGTTTCTAAACCTGTATTCCCTGGAACGCAGGAGGGAGAGATACATGATTATATACACCTGGAAAATCCTAGAGGGACTAGTACCGAACTTGCACACGAAAATCACTCACTACGAAAGCAAAAGACTTGGCAGACGATGCACCATCCCCCCAATGAAAAGCAGGGGTGTCACTAGCACGTTAAGAGACCATACAATAAGTGTCAGGGGCCCGAGACTGTTCAACTGCCTCCCAGCACACATAAGGGGGATTACCAACAGACCCCTGGCAGTCTTCAAGCTGGCACTGGACAAGCACCTAAAGTCAGTTCCTGATCAGCCGGGCTGTGGCTCGTACGTTGGTTTGCGTGCAGCCAGCAGCAACAGCCTGGTTGATCAGGCGCTGATCCACCAGGAGGCCTGGTCACAGACCGGGCTGCGGGGGCGTTGACCCCCGAAACTCTCTCCAGGTAAACTCCAGGTAAACTCCAGAGACGCTTTCTAACAGCGCATCGCTCGTACCAGGAAAGTGAGTGTGAGAGAGAGAGAGAGAGAGAGAGAGAGAGAGAGAGAGAGAGAGAGAGAGAGAGAGAGAGAGAGAGAGAGAGAGAGAGAGAGAGAGAGAGAGAGAGAGAGAGAGAGAGAGAGAGAGAGAGAGAGAGAGAGAGAGAGAGAGAGAGACAGACAGAGAGAGAGAGAGAGAGAGAGAGAGAGAGAGAGAGAGAGGCAGGCGGCTATATGTTGAATCAGAAGTTGTACTTATTACTGGCGCTGTGTAGTACCGTCATGTTGATCAATTAGACACACGTGTGATACTTGGGTGTCTTCAACGGTAGAAGAAGGTTCTTCCTACTGTTGCAAAGTTCACAACAGTAGGTTCTTCCTACTGTTGCAAAGTTCACAACAGTAGGTTCTTCCTACTGTTGCAAAGTTCACAACAGTAGGTTCTTCCTACTGTTGCAAAGTTCACAACAGTAGGTTCTTCCTACTGCTGCAAAGTTCACAACAGTAGGTTCTTCCTACTGTTGCAAAGTTCACAACAGTAGGTTCTTCCTACTGTTGCAAAGTTCACAACAGTAGGTTCTTCCTACTGTTGCAAAGTTCACAACAGTAGGTTCTTCCTACTGTTGCAAAGTTCACAACAGTAGGTTCTTCCTACTGTTGCGAAGTTCACAACAGTAGGTTCTTCCTACTGTTGCAAAGTTCACAACAGTAGGTTCTTCCTACTGTTGCGAAGTTCGTCTTACGTACAACCATTGTTAAAATTAAAACAGTACAAAAAACACGTATTTGTTATTATTTTTGTTATTATTATTATTATTATTATTATTATTATTATTATTATTATTATTATTATTATTATTATTATTATTATTATTATTATTATTAATTATTATTCGTATCCCTCATAGTCATCTTCTGGGCTGCGCGGCTGTTGCACAGCTGGGCGGCTGTTGCACAGCTGGGCGGCTGTTGCACAGCTGGGCGGCTGTTGCACAGCTGGGCGGCTGTTACACAGCTGGGCGGCTGTTGCACAGCTGGGCGGCTGTTGCACAGCTGGGCGGCTGTTACACAGCTGGGCGGCTGTTGCACAGCTGGGCGGCTGTTGCACAGCTGGGCGGCTGTTGCACAGCTGGGCGGCTGTTACACAGCTGGGCGGCTGTTGCACAGCTGGGCGGCTGTTGCACAGCTGGGCGGCTGTTGCATTAGCTGGGCGGCTGTTGCACAGCTGGGCGCCTGTTGCACAGCTGGGCGGCTGTTACAACAGCTGGGCGGCTGTTGCACAGGGCGCTGGGCAGGCACGCTTGCACAGCTGGGCGGCTGTTGCACAGCTGGGCGACTGTTGCACAGCTGGGCGGCTGTTGCACAGCTGGGCGGCTGTTGCACAGCTGGTCGGCTGTTGCACAGCTGGGCGGCTGTTGCACAGCTGGGCGGCTGTTGCAGCCCACCTTCACGATGCAACTTCCGCGGTGAGACCTTCTGCAACGATCAAAGTTTTTTCTTCCCCTGAAGATCCACAAGTTTGGCTAAAAAAAAGAAGAAATAAAGTTTCTGCGATGAGGAACGTTTAGAGATAATTATAAGCCTCTCTCTCTCTCTCTCTCTCTCTCTCTCTCTCTCTCTCTCTCTCTCTCTCTCTCTCTCTCTCTCTCTCTCTCTCTCTCTATCTCTCTATCTCTCTCTCTCTCTCTCTCTCTCTCTCTCTCTCTCTCTCTCTCTCTCTCTCTCTCTCTCTCTCTCTCTCTCAAACTCTCTCATCTCTCTCTCTATCTCTCTCTCTCTCTCTCTCTCTCTCTATCTCTCTCTCTCTCTCTCTCTCTCTCTCTCTCTCTCTCTCTCTCTCTCTCTCTCTCTCTCTCTCTCTCTCTCTCTCTCTCTCTCTCTCTCTCTCTCTCTCTCTCTCTCTCTCTCTCTCTCTCTCTCTATCTCTCTCTCTCTCTCTCTCTCTCTCTCTCTCTATCTCTCTCTCTCTCTCTCTCTCTCTCTCTCTCTCTCTCTCTCTCTCTCTCTCTCTCTCTCTCTCTCTGTCTATTTATCTATCTATCTATCTATCTATCTATCTATCTATCTATCTATCTATCTATCTATCTATTTATCTATCTATCTATCTTTTCATATACAATAACTGACCAACGAATTGTTGTTGTCTTCGTTGTTGCTGGTGATGGTAGGGAGGTTGGTAGTGGTGGTGATGGTGGTAGTAGTGGTGATGGTAGTAGTAGTGGTGATGGTGGTAGTAGTGGTGATGGTGGTAGTAGTGGTGATGGTGGTAGTAGTGGTGGTGGTGGTAGTAGTGGTGATGGTGGTAGTAGTGGTGGTGGTGGTGACAGTCCTTAAGACCTGTTAATTATCTTAATTAGTGTGGTGATAACAGTCATTAAGACCTACTAATTATGTTAATTAGTGATATATAATATACAAAAATATTCAGAATGTTAAAATATATTAGTAGGGGAAAGTAACCCAAAAAAAAACTAAATGGCAAAGAAACATGGATCTAACATCATGTAACTAATTTAACACTGTTAGTTTTAACTATTCCTGAAACATATGGAGGTGCAACCCGCCCGATAACAGAGACAAACGGGTATATCAAACAGGAAACAGATCGCTTAGCACGGAATTTTCTCAGTCAGTCATGCACACTGATTACACCTCACAAAATCATACATAAGTACATGGATTTATTATTAATCTAAAAAATCATGCAATTTAATGCAACATGTAAGTATTTGTTACGTTCATTAATATGACAGACGTTAATAAAGGTCATATAGGAGGCAAACTACCATGAATACCGACGTTAACGACCTTCGACACCACAAGGGCTTAAACCAACAATATTAAGTCGTAGGCGATTACTCTGAATTAGCGGTAAAGTTGATGTAAGTATAACAGCGATGCTGGTAACGGTGGTGGTACTGGTAGTGGTGGTGGTACTGGTAGTGGTGGTGGTACTGGTAGTGATGGTGGTACTGGTAGTGGTGGTGCTACTGGTAGTGGTGGTGGTGCTGGTAGTGATGGTGGTACTGGTAGTAGTGGTGGTACTGGTAGTGATGGTGGTACTGGTAGTGGTGGTGGTACTGGTAGTGGTGGTGGTACTGGTAGTGGTGGTGCTACTGGTAGTGGTGGTGCTACTGGCAGTGGTGGTGGTACTAGTAGTGATGGTGGTACTGGTAGTGGTGGTGCTACTGGTAGTGGTGGTGGTGCTGGTAGTGATGGTGGTACTGGTAGTGGTGGTGCTACTGGTAGTGGTGGTGCTACTGGCAGTGGTGGTGGTACTAGTAGTGATGGTGGTACTGGTAGTGGTGGTGCTACTGGTAGTGGTGGTGGTGCTGGTAGTGATGGTGGTACTGGTAGTGGTGGTGGTACTGGTAGTGGTGGTGGTACTGGTAGTGGTGGTGGTACTGGTAGTGATGTTGGTACTAGTAGTGATGGTGGTACTGGTAGTGGTGGTGCTACTGGTAGTGGTGGTGGTGCTGGTAGTGATGGTGGTACTGGTAGTGGTGGTGCTACTGGTAGTGATGGTGGTACTGGTAGTGGTGGTGGTACTGGCAGTGGTGGTGGCACCGGTAGGTGGTGCCACTGGTAGTGGTGGTGCTACTGGCAGTGGTGGTGGTACTAGTAGTGATGGTGGTACTGGTAGTGGTGGTGCTACTGGTAGTGGTGGTGGTGCTGGTAGTGATGGTGGTACTGGTAGTGGTGGTGCTACTGGTAGTGGTGGTGGTACTGGTAGTGGTGGTGGTACTGGTAGTGGTGGTGGTACTGGTAGTGGTGGTGGTACTGGTAGTGGTGGTGGTACTGGTAGTGGCGGTGGTACTGGTAGTGGTGGTGGTACTGGTAGTGATGGTGGTACTGGTAGTGGTTGTGCTACTGGCAGTGGTGGTGGTACTGGCAGTGGTGGTGGTACTGGCAGTGGTGGTGGTACTGGCAGTGGTGGTGGTACTGGCAGTGGTGGTGGTACTGGCAGTGGTGGTGGTACTGGCAGTGGTGGTGGTACTGGCAGTGGTGGTGGTACTGGTAGTGATGGTGGTACTGGTAGTGGTTGTGCTACTGGTAGTGATGGTGGCACTTGTAATGGTGGTGGCACTGGTAGTGGTGGTGGTACTGGTAGTGGTGGTGGTACTGGTAGTGGTGGTGCTACTGGAAGTGGTGGTGCTACTGGTAGTGGTGGTGGTATTGGTAGTGGTGGTGGTACTGATAGTGGTGGTGGTGCTGGTAGTGGTGGTGGTGATGGTAATGGTGGTGCTGCTGGTAGTGATGGTGGTACTGGTAGTAGTGTTGGTACTGGTAGTGGTGGTGGCACTGGTAGTGGTGGTTGCACTGGTAGTGGTGATTGTACTGGTAGTGGTGGTGGTACTGGTAGTGGTGGTAGTACTGGTAGGGGTGGTGATACCGGTAGTGGTGGTAGTACTTGTAGTGGTGGTGCTACTGGTAGTGATGGTGGTACTGGTAGTGGTGGTGGTACTGGTAGTGGTGGTGGTACTGGTAGTGATGGTGGTACTGGCAGTGATGGTGGTACTGGTAGTGGTGGTGGTACTGGTAGTGGCGGTGGTACTGGTAGTGGTGGTGGTACTGGTAGTGATGGTGGTACTGGTAGTGGTGGTGGTACTGGTAGTGATGGTGGTACTGATAATGGTGGTGGCACTGGTAGTGGTGGTGGTACTGGTAGTGGTGGTGGTACTGGTAATGATGGTGGTACTGGCAGTGGTGGTGCTACTGGTAGTGATGATGGCACTGGTAATGGTGGTGGCACTGGTAGTGGTGATGGTACTGGTAGTGATGGTGGTACTGGCAGTGATGGTGGTACTGGTAGTGGAGTGGCCTACTAGCAGAAGGTGGCACTGGTAGGCGAGGTGGTCTTGGTAGTGGTGGTGCTACTTGGCAGTGATGGTGGCACCTGGTAATGGTGGTGGAGGGTGGTGGATGGCACTGGTACTGGCAGGTGGTGGCACTGGTAGTGGTGGTGGCACTGGCAGGTATGGTGGCGGATGGTAGGTGTAGGTAGCGGATGGTGGCACGGTGGTAGGATGGTAGGTGGTACTGGCAGTGATGGTGGTACAGTGGTGGTGGCACTGGTGCATGGTGGTGGCTGGTAGTGGTGGTTGGCAGTGGTGGTGGTGCTACTGGTAGTGATGGTGGCACTGGTAATGGTGGTGGCACTGGTAGTGGTGGTGGTACTGGTACTGGTGGTGGTACTGGTAGTGGTGGTGGTACTGGTAGTGGTGGTGCTACTGGAAGTGGTGTTGCTACTGGTAGTGGTGGTGGTATTGGTATTGGTGGTGGTACTGATAGTGGTGGTGGTACTGGTAGTGGTGGTGGTGATGGTAGTGGTGGTGCTGCTGGTAGTGATGGTGGTACTGGTAGTGGTGTTGGTACTGGTAGTGGTGGTGGCACTGGTAGTGGTGGTTGTACTGGTAGTGGTGATCGTACTGGTAGTGGTGGTGGTACTGGTAGTGGTGGTAGTACTGGTAGTGGTGGTGGGACGGGTAGTGATGGTTGTACTGGTAGTGGTGGTGGTACTGGTAGTGATTTTGGTACTGGTAGGGGTGGTGATACCGGTAGTGGTGTTGGTACTGGTAGTGGTGGTGGTACTGGTAGTGGTGGTGGTACTGGAAGTGGTGGTGGTACTAGTAGTGGTGGTGGTACTGATAGTGGTGTTGGTACTGGTAGTCTTGGTAGTACTGGTAGTAGTGGTGGTACTAGTAGTGGTGGTGGTACTGGTAGTGGTGTTGGTACTGGTAGTCTTGGTAGTACTGGTAGTAGTGGTGGTACTGGTAGTGGTGGTGGTACTGGTACTGGTGGTGGTGATGGTCGCGGTTGTGATGGTGGAGGTGATGGTGTTGGTGGTGGTAATGGTGGTTGAATGGTGCGTTGGGATGTTGAGTAGTGCTGGTGATATAATAGCAGCTAAAGTAGTGCAGTTATTGAAAGCATAATAATGTTAGGAAAGACAACCACTATAAACCACAATTAACCATCATAAACCACAATTAACCACTATAAACCACAATTAACCATTAAAACCCACAATTAATCGCATTAAACCACAAATAACTACTATAAACCACAATTAACTACTATAAGCCACAATTAACCACTATAAATCACTATTAATCACTATAAGCCACAATTAATCACTATAAGATACAATTAATCACTATAAGCAACAATTAACCTCTATAGGCAGCAATTAACCACTACAAGCCACAATTAACCTCTATGAGCCACAAATAACCACTATAACAACAGCTATCCACTATAAGCCACAATTAACCGCTATAAGTAACAACTAACCATTATAAGCCACAATTAACCACTATAAGCCACAATTAACCACTATAAACCATAATTAGCTACAATAAGTCACAATTAACCACTTAAAGCCACAATTAACCACCATAAGCAACATTTAACCACTATAAGTCACAATTAACCACTATAAGCAACAATTAACCACCATAAGCCACAATTAACCATTATAAGCCACAATTAACCACTATAGGCCACAATTAACCACTATAAGCCACAATTATCCACTATAAGGCACAATTAACCACTATAAGCCAAAATTAACCACTATAAGCCACCATTAGCCACTATAAACCACAATTAAAACCTATAAGCCAAAATTAATCACTATAAGCTACAATTAACCACTGTAAGCACCAATTAACCACTATAGGCCACAATTAATCACTGCAAGCCACAGTTAACCACTGTAAGCCACAATTAATTACTATAAGCCACAATTAACCACTACAAGCCACAATTAACCACTGTAAGCCACAAATAACCACTATAAGCAACAGTTATCCACTATAAGCCACAATTAACCACTGCAACTCACAATTAACCACTATAAACCACAATTAACCACTGTAAACCATAATTAACCATTATAAGCCACAATTAACCACTATAAACCACAATTAACCACTATAAACCACAGTTAACCACTATAAACTAAAATTAACCACTATAAATCACAATTAACCATTATAAACCACAATCAACCACTCTAAGCTACAATTAACCACTATAAACCACAATTAACCATTATAAACCACAATTAACCACTATAAATCACTATTACTACTATAAACCGTAATTAACCACTATAAACCACAATTAAATACAATTAACCACTATAAACCACAATTAACCACTATGAACCACAATTAACCAATATAAACCACAATTCACCACTATAAGCCATAATTAACCACTATAAGCCACAATTAACCACTACAACCCACAATTAACCACTATAAACCACAATTGACCACTATAAACCACAATTAACCACTATAAACCACAATTAACCACTATAAACCATAATTAACCATTAAAACCCACAATTAACCACTATAAACCACAATTAACCACTATAAACCACAATTAACCACTATAAGGCACAATTAACCACTATAAGCCACAATTAACCACTATAAGCCACAATTAATCACTATAAGCTACAATTAACCACTATAGGCCACAATTAACCACTGTAAGCCACAAATAAGCACTATAAGCAACAGTTATCCGCTATAAGCCACAATTAACCACTGCAACCCACAATTAACCACTATAAACCACAATTAGCCACTATAAACCATAATTAACCACTATAAGCCACAATTAACCACTATAGACCACAATTAACCACTATAAACCACAATTAACCACTATAAACCAAAATCAACCACTATAAACCACAATTAACCACTATAAACCACAATCAACCACTCTAAACCACATTTAACCATTATAAACCACAATTAGCCATTATAAACCACAATTAACCACTGTAAATCACTATTAACTACTGTAAACCACAATTAACCACTATAAACCACAATTAACTACAATTAACCACTATAAACCACAATTAACCACTATGAACCACAATTAACCACTATAGACCACAATTAACCACTATAAACCACAATTAACCACTATAAACCAAAATTAACCACTATAAACCACAATTGACCACTATAAACTACAATCAACCACTCTAAACCACAATTAACCACTATAAACCACAATTAACCATTATAAACCACAATTAGCCACTATAAATCACTATTAACTACAGTAAAGCACAATTAACCACTGTAAACCGCAATTAACTACAATTAACCACTATAAACCACAATTAACCACTATGAACCACAATTAACCAATATAAACCACAATTCACCACTATAAACCGCAATTAACCACTATAAGCCACAATTAACAACTACAACCCACAATTAACCACTATAAAGCACAATTAACCACTATAAACCACAATTAACCACTATGAACCACAATTAACCACTATAAACCACAATTAACCACTATAAACCACAATCAACCACTATAAACCACAATTAACCACTATAAACCACTATAAACCACAATTAACCACTGTGAACCAAACTTAACCAATATAAACCACAATTCACCACTATCATCACTATCACTACTATTCACCACTATCACCTCTATTCACCACTATCACTAGCATTCCCAACTATTACCACCACTCACTACTATCACCACCATTCACCCTTATCACTACCATTCACCACTATCACCGCCATTCACCACTATCACTACCATTCACCCTTATCACTACCATTCACCACTATCACCACCATTCACCACTATCACTACCATTCACCCTTATCACTACCATTCACCACTATCACCACCATTCACCACTATCACTACCATTCAGCACTGTCACTACCATTCACCACTATCACCACCATTCACCCTTATCACTACCATTCACCACTATCACCACCATTCACCACTATCACTACCATTCAGCACTGTCACTACCATTCACCACTATCACCACCATTCACCCTTATCACTACCATTCACCACTATCACCACCATTCACAACTATCACCACCACTCACCACTATCACCACCATTCACCACTATCACTACCATTCAGCACTGTCACTACCATTCACCACTATCACCACCATTCACCCTTATCACTACCATTCACCACTATCACCACCATTCACCACTATCACTACCATTCAGCACTGTCACTACCATTCACCACTATCACCACCATTCACCCTTATCACTACCATTCACCACTATCACCACCA